>NC_056739.1:378479830-378602330 GCF_019279795.1 Protopterus annectens | reverse complement strand
TGCTGCTAGTGCTCAGGATCAGCACTAGTGTTTTGGTCTCCTAGAATCATTATCTTAAGTAAAAATAAACCCTAGTTCCCACCTGAAGGTTTATAAGGCACAGGAAGTTAACACTAAAACCAAAGAGAGCTGTCTGAATACTGGCCCCCAACATCTCTGACATGGTGACCAAAAAAGGAGAAACATACATAAAGAAACCTAAGATATACCTACAAAATTTCTGTTTACACTTTTTAAGATATTTCATTGTAAATATTATAAAACCAGAAATTATTTCAAAATCATGCACCATACACAGCTGCGATTAGAGCTCCAGTTGGTTAGCTGCATGCATTATAACATGACGCACAGTCATAGCAACAGATGGTGTAGGGTAGAACTGTAGCTTTTGATTGTCATGTCAGCCAACATTAATTCCCTTTCTAGCTGCTGCTCTTTGTAGACTGACTGACTGAGCATTTCACATGCATGAAGCTGCTTAAGGATTCAACAGCTAGTACAGGTTGAATGAATTTTATAAAAATTGGCTGCAGTATGTGAGGGAAAAAAAAATCTTAACTAAAAGTATTTTCTTGGCAAACATTGAAGTGAGTGCACTGTAGACCAACAGCCCAGTAGCCCAAGTTTTCTTTGGTGCATGTGTGGAACCGGACTATTACGGTCTGTACTAGTTTATGTGGGTTTGTGTATGCTAACTGATCCTTAAAAACCTAACACTTTAAACCTGTAACAAGTAGGTTGCACTTTACAAGTGGTTTGTAAGTTATGTTCTTATTGTTTTATTGAAGTGTTTTGCTTTTGCCTGCTGTAGCTTAAAATATAATTTTTGAATAAGACCACTACACTGATTAACAAGTAATAAATGAATAGTGAATGACTGTAAGGGGCTTAGAATGTACCAAAGTAATGTGTAATTCACCCCCTCATTACGTCAATTATTCCACACCATTATTCTCTGCTTCTGCTGCTACATTTTAAGGAAAAATAATTTCTTTTGTAAATTAAAGATGGGAGTGTACATTGTAGCACCATGATATAACTTTGTTAAAATATAAGCAGATACAGTAGCTACAAGGCATATTTTCTTAGTTGTAAATGGCACTTAAAAATCTTGATAATTTTTAGTTTCATCTATACATTGCAAAGCCAGATTTACAGGCAACACTTGTAATAGAAGCACTTCCACACCACAAGATGCAAGTTAAAGAAGTCATTTGTTAAAGTCTGCTGAAGGAGGTTATAGAAAAGGCATGTGTTATATAGAGGATATACTCCTTTGTAAATACAGGAAAGGACTAAGTGACCTTGCAAACAATACTTTAAGATTAGCATGAAGAGGAGAGTTTCATGCGATCATTCCTACAGGACTGTAGGTTATATCACCGACATAAATTGAAGCAAAATATATTTTCAATGAACAATAATGGTCAAAACAACATTTGTCTAAAATAAGTTAAACCACAAAGTAAGCGTTTTCTGTAAGGTCAGAGCCATCCACATGCAGTAGAATATACTATTCTTAACCCACACCATAAGACAGCCTGTTCTAAAGTAATTGCATGTAGGGGCAAATGAAAACTCTCAAGTCTGCAGTAGCCCTACTCACAGCTTCCTCTAAAAAAGGAGGGGCATCCCAGAAGCAATATGTGGTTAGACGACTTGCTCAGAGTCTGAGAAAAAGCAAATGTATGCAGAGGTACTTGATCCCATGCCTGCTGCAGGACCATGGTCTAGCAATATGTTGTCTTAAAGCTCTGTACCAAACTGCCAGTCAGCATTTACACATCTGTAGTCGAACATAAATTCATTTTCAACACAGCCCTTTGGAACATTTGTTAACTTTTTTCTGCATGTATGATTTAAAAAGATTTGACTGCTCTTAAGAAACTAGAAATGTCTTCAAACAACAGTGTAAACAAGAATCCATGACATTAGGCAGAGCTGGTCTTAAAAGAAATGGACCATAGGTAAAGGATTCCATGGTGCTCTACCCTATATCACTTCCAGTGACCTCTTTTCTAGACCACTATTATGGCCTATATACACAAGCCAGACAAATTACTTATTTCTTGTTTTTTTTTTCACTTTTTGTCTTACTCATTTGCACTTTCCTCTGCCTTTTCAACATATCCCAATTAGCCAAGGCTACAGTCCAATAAATGTGAAAATAATAATTTAATTATGCTAGGGTTCCATGGGTAGCTAGGGTCCAGGAAGCCAGAATGATCCAATGATGGCCTGAAAAATATCCATTACTAAGGGAAAAATGCATCATCCAAGGAAAAATAAATTGACTCCAAAACTTAATGCTCAAAGCTGACAATATAGTTTTTCCCCATAAAATCAGAAGACAAATGCTAGCAAGGCTATAGAAGTCAAAGTATCTGCTTTCCTACCCCTACCAAAATAGGATTGCAATTTGTGTGCTCCTCTGCTGTTAAATTTGATGAAAATGAAAAAAAAGTGGCCACAGTCACATATTTTAAGTTGATGCTATCATACTTGAAAAATTAATTTTAAGGTGCTAAAGCACTGTGCTGTTACTCTGATGCTTACTGTGATGGATTTGAAGTCTTCTTAAGATACTCAGTCTTGCTGGCTGGAATCAAAGTCTGGTTATAGCTGCATTCACAGTCTGTTGCATACAGAAACTTGCAGAATATACACTGATGAGAGAATATACGTTGCAGCACCTGTCTTTAAGAGCAGTAACCAATAACTTTTATAATAAACCACATGTACTTCTGTTACAGCTTCAGAAAATGTTCTGCTTTACTTCTCATATAGTACAGATGATGTGAGAGATATAAAATTTACCTCAGGACAAATGTGTCCCTACCATACCCCTAACATAACTGGATTTAATACAGACTTTATATATATTTTTTAGTTAAATACACACCCTCTTGGTTTTGGAAAGATACTGCCTTGATGACGCAAATGCTGACACATCTGTTCTTGTGCAAATGCTAATAAGTGGAGAAAAGCATATTTTTAAGGAAACGCCTTGTGGATAAACTTTCTTAGAAAAGCATATTTTTAAACTTTCTTAGAAAAACATATTTTTCAAGAAAACACCTTGTGGATAAACAAATGTCCTGTTAAAGAAAGCAGATTAGTTTTTTTTCTGATATATCCTGTTTTTTTTTTTTACATTCTTGCCAAGTCTGTAAGAAGTCAGCTTTCTTGATGTGTGTGTAATACACTCATAAGCAAGTTCCTTATTTTTAAGCCACAATCATTTAGTATGGATGCCAATCACATATTACTAAACTCTGTTTCTGCATTTAAGCAAGCATTATTTATGTTACATATTTGTAGCAGAATTACATTCAACCTTAATATCTTGTGGAGCATAATCTTACAAGTCCCTCTTTTTATTTTTTATAGAAAACACATTAAGAAACAAAATATTTAGTCTTTTTTTTGATACACAAGTCAAAATGCAATTTTACATAGTTAATACAGTGATATCAAGTATTACTACTAAAACCGGATATATTTAACAACTTTTTCTTTTACAGACCATTCTGTGAAAATATTTTATCAGTTATGAGCTGTGTCTGCTTTATTTTTATTTTTTAACTTGATTAATTTATTCTTTTGTAATCACAGAATTTAATTTATGACATAGTACTCTTTTATTAACTCTTTGCACCTGTTGAATTAACTCTTTACTTTTATTGATTATTTTATATCAAACAATTAGAGATAGACTAATATCTATAAGAGGCAAAAACTATGTGCTACTCCAAGCATTTATACACTGTTGAAAATATACAGTTTCAATGTCATTTTAACCATAACTTTGTGGTCATGTCCATTAACATCTTGGTAAAGTACTGAACGGGGCTTAGATAATAAATATTTGAATGCAATTATTTCAGTATATTTAATACTTGAGGATATAAAAAAACATGATGTATATACTAAAGAATGTTATGTACATATTAATCCATTAGATGTATGAATACAATATTTTAATATAATTTTCCTTTAACTGGGGTAACCAATAAGATTCCAACTTAAAATCAGTGATAATATTACAACTTGACAAATTACTTTTGAACTTATTACAATGTATCCTGTACACTATGTATTTACACAGACTGTTTGCTATTCATGCATTTCAATCTAGCAGCTATCCTGGACCTAAAATATATATATTTTAAACATGGTTTTTCACATATATTTATTACTAGACATTAATTTCATTTGTACTGAATTATTTTGTATTTGTACATAGTCCAATCTACAAATTTAGTAACGTTAACATCAAGCAAAATTTTGGAAAATTCTTATGTTTCTTTAGAAGTATCTAGTGGAATTGCCACCAGAAGCAACTATGCTTTTTGCATACCAACATTGTCTTGCCAAAAACATATTAAAAATAGTGACCGTTCTTGTTCAGTTTTTTACATATCTTTACTTTGTCTTGTATAGCTTTAATAAAGCAATTGTAAGTAATCTCTTGTATAGCTTTACAGTTTAACAGGTTGTAAATGCAATTTAATACTAAACAATGTAATAATAACTAGAATGATAGCTATTAGCAACTTGTAAAATATCTTATCCTGTCAGGTTTAATCTGTTTACCAATATTTCTAATGCACTAATACCTGTTTTTCCCTCCCCCCTGAAAGAGTATTGTCAAGAAGGAATGATATATTTCTTCCTGTAGATTTATTTTATATCCTTTTGCAATACTGCTCACACAGTCAGTGTAAAACTGAGAAAGTACCCCTCCCCCTGTAGTATTGCACTATTGTTTAATGTATGTCAGCCCAACACTTTGGTTATACATTTGCTTTATAAGGTTATGTTACATCTCAGGGTCCCCCTTCCTTGGTACCAAAAGTTTAAGAAGCAAGCATCTCAGGGTCTACCATCCTTGCTCCCTAAAGTTTAAAGAAGCAAGAACGTATGTGGTTTTCTTAAACCTAACAGTTACTAAAGAGGTGTTATATTTGGTAGGTAGTTGAAAGGACGCTTCCAAGACAGGACAGCCAGCAGCTTACCCATTAGCCTGTACACTCTTCTCCGACCTTCTAAAGCTCTTTCTAATTCTAGTCTCACCTCTTAACCCTGGAACAGACCTATTCCTCTTACTATCTGCCACTGCAACATTGGGTTTGTCCACTAGGTGACACCCTCACCCAGTTCTACCTCCCTCTATCTATCCCACTATCCCTCACCATAATATTGAAAAATTTCCTTGCTTTTCCCTAGTCTTGCTACTATCTTAACTCACTTTTAATCTTCTTACCACTACTTTCAGCTTTTCAGCCAGCTATAAAGCTCACTCATATTTTCTTACTTCCATCCTCAGCCTTGAGCCAGCTACTATCCCTCCTTCTCCACCCATAGTATATTCTAATATCTTCTTGTCCTTATAGTGCTACTTAGTATCCCACTTTTTATCCTCTAATCCTCTACACTCAGCACCCACCTATACTCTTATCATCCATCCTCCCACTGTGCCCAATCTCTCCTCTTACCTGCAACATTACTTACCTTTCTTAAAAGCTTCTTCACTGATTGATTCTTCTCCTTATGCTTCTTCCTTCTCTTATCTCTACCCGCTCCATTTGCCCTACGGGCTCACTCCGCACCCCTACCCTACCCCCAATTCCCACCCACCCACAGTGGTCCTAAACTTATACTTCACTAACCACTCCCCCCTTATTCTCATCCTATCACAAACCTCATCATCATTAGGCCACTCCCCTATCTCTTTCTTTCCTAATTAGTACTAATTAACTCTCTTTTGAACTACTCCCTCACCTTTTCTAACCAGTCTCTGTACTACTTCCCAATTCTACCTCCTTTACAACCTCTACTAATTTCATATTTGCATAATTTACACCCTGCTCAATCTCCTGAAACACTCTCTCCTATTTTCTACTTTACCTACTCACACAAACTACTCACAACTCATAACTACTTATTACTATGGCCCCAACACTCAAAACTATTTTCACAAACATACTACTGTTAACTACCACAATAGCCTCTCTTACTATACCTTACTCACTCATCTTCTTTGAAAATCTTTCTCTACCTGAACAAAACTATAGCTTCCAACAAACTTTTACATCTTTTTTCATCTACTCCCTTAACCATAGTAACATAACCTGTACCTCTAACTATATACTACCAAAATATCATAGAGCAACCCATGTTACTTACTTCACTTCCAAAAAGAATTTTAATAATTTCTACAAAATCCATAAATTTCTACTATATCCCCAGCAACACCCCCTCCTAGACGGTGACATTCATCCAAACCCTGGCCCCAATACTGACTTTACCTATAACCTTAATGATTTAACATTTCCTGTGATTTCTACATTATCTAAACCACCTAACTCCCTCCTGATAGCTCAACTTAACATTAGAAGTATCAACAATAAAATTTCCCACCTGTATGCACTCCTTGATGTGCACTCATTTGATATTCTATGTCTTACAGAAACTTGGCTAAAACCATCTACTCTAGACCAGGAAATTAGCCCTCCTGGCTATAACATCCTTAGATGTGACTGTAAAACCAAAAAAGGTGGAGGTATAGCCATTCTCTATAAATCTAATCTCCAAATTTCCCCCTTTAATGTGCTTCCATCATTAGACACCAAATCTGAAATCCTATCAAACTCCAAATCAATAACTCCAGATCTATCTATCTAATTTGTATGTATCTCCCCCCTGGTAACAATACCAATACTCTTGAAAACTTACTTAGTTACCTCTCTACCCAATTACCCCAGGAGACCATCATACTGGGTGACTTTAACATCGACTGGTCTACCTGCAGTTCTCCTAAACCTACTAATCACATAAATCTCTTTGGATTCTCACAATTAATAACCACTCCTACTAGAATCCACAAACCTAGCAGTAAGGAAACTACTCTTGACTGGATCCTTACTAACAGCCACCCTAAAACTTATACTCCAGGAACCCTTCCCGATGATATCAGCGACCATATGCTTACCTACATTATTAGACAAAAAGTCCATATCCCAAATAACCTTAATCTCAAAACCTCCCGCTCAAAAAAATTCTTTAATCCAGACAGCTTCCTAAATGAACTGCAAGCATGTGACTGGTCACCACTGACCCATCTTGAACTTGATGAGGCTGTGATGTACTTTAACACTAACTTTCTTCAAATCCTAGATTACCATGCACCTTATCACTCTACTAGAATAAGAACCAAATCTGCCCCATGTCTCACAAAACAAACTAGGCAAAAGATGCTCCTCAGAAGTATAATCTGGGCTAAATGGAGAGCCACCAAATGTCCATCAGATCACCTCCACTTTAAACAGTTAAGAAATGCCACCAAGAACGATATTCTTAGAGAGAAAAAAGACTTTTACCTTCATCTCCAACAAACTAGCCAACAAACTCCACAAAAATTTTGGTCAGGGATAAACAAACTTCTTCAGCCAGGTCACTCTACTACTCCGGCCCCAGCAGGTTTCAATCATAATAACTCCGACCAGATCCCTGAAACCTTTAATAACTACTTTACAGAAGCCATTCAAACCCTAGCCAATTCTTTACCACCTTTTACTGCTTCTTCACTAAATACTTCCAAGACTTTATACAACCTGTACCTACATCTCTCATCTGTAAGCTACTTCAAAAACTGAAACCTTGCACACCTTCTGCTGACCGTCTCCCATCTGAATACCTACAAATTGCCACAAAAGCCATAGACTATCCCATCTCTATCCTTATTAACAGAACTATCTCAGAAGGCAAAATCCCTACCATATGGAAAGTATCCCACATAATCCCTCAACATAAAGGTGGATCTTCTATTGAGCTTTCTAACTTTTGACCTATTGCCTTACTCTCCCCATTAGCTAAGATAATGGAAAAATGTATTCACAAACAATTACTTAACCACCTACTACAATATAACCTACTAGCAAACTGCCAACATGGTTTCAGACCATTCCATAGCACAACGACTGCCCTACTATCCTTCACCGACTCTATAAATAAAAATCGTAACAACTCTTTTTCCTCTGCACTATTTATTGACCTGTCAAAAGCCTTTGATATGATTAACCATAACTTACTTCTAGACAGACTAAAGGCCCATTCTCTCGATCCACAAGCTTTACAATGGTTTAGGTCATATCTGGAAAAGAGACAGCAAGCAGTACTTTGGGATAACAATTTTCCTTATTTATTAACAATCTACACATGAACATACCTCAAGCCACCTGCATTCAATATGCAGATGACTCCACCTTAATCTGTTCATCTAAGAATATAGCCTCTCTCCAGTCTCTCACCCAAACTGTTTTTCATAATGTTGAAAATTGGTTCATGCAACACTACCTCCTCCTAAACCCCCCCCCAAAAAAAACAAAACTACTGCTATTTACTCCAACTCTTAAATCACCTAATCCATTCTTCTCTATAACCTCTAACAATGCTACCAACATAACCCCAGATACTACAACCCGCCTACTAGGTGTAACAATTGATAATCGTCTCGACTACGATGACCACATCAACTCCACCATAAAATCAGTTAACAAAACACTTGGTACCCTCTATAGAATTAAAGCCTTCCTTACCCCTTCTGCCAGGAAATCTATTGCCCAGACCCACCTCATTTCTACCCTTTTCTATGCCTCTGCTATATATTCTAACCTATCTAAAAACAACCTCTCCAAACTTTCCACCTGTTATAATAGCATAGCTAGATTCATCACATGCTCCCCCTTTAAAACTCACCACTGCCTCAACCTCAAACAACTTGGATGGCTAGAACTGCAGAACCATATACTCTGTCAACAATTACTTATCACTCAAAAGATCCTATATTACCCCAACAACACCCCTATCCTCACTAATCTGATTACACCATATAAAAATCTAGCTACACTATGCTCTGCTAATAAGCTCCTTGTCTCCTCAACTAAATCTAACAACAAAGCTGGTGACTCACATTTCTCAAACACAGCAGGTAAAAACTGGAATCAGCTTCCTCCAAAATATCAACCCTTGCTTCTATTTCTCTATTTAAATAACATCTTAAAAACATCTTATAACTCATTGGTTTTGTCCATGTGCTAACCCAGACTGATATCTCTTTCCTTCCTGCTCTTACCCCTTTCCCTACTCCTCTAACCTATGCCTCCAAATCTAGTTAGTACTCTTTTCTTCATAGTAAGAGAATAAAATATAAGGGCCTTTCTCTCTTAATTGGGTCTTGCTCATACCTACGATTGTGTTTAGTATAATTTTTTAGTATAATTTTTAGCATAATTTTTATAGTTTACAATTTTATTATTATAATTTTTCTTTTGACCAATGCTGCCTCTGTATTGTGATTTTACATGTCTTTTTATATATTGTTAACTTTGTCACTGTTCATGCTTGGAGCTTTTCTCCCCGGGCCTCTACTGAAAATGGACATATATCCAGTTAGACTAGCCCGGTCAACAAATGTAAAATAAATAATAAAAATAAAGGTTATTAAACTATAGACCTTTGTCTGATTTAATAATTTTTTGGCTGTTTTCTTTCTGTTGCCTTTGCTGTCTACTTCTACTAGTAGTAGTTATTTGTACCTTCCTGTATAATTGATTTGAACTGTATGTATACTATAACCCATCTGTTGGCTATACTTGGTGTAACTAAGGTCTTTTATTTTTATCAATGACATATATTCACAATTGTGATATTTTATTACAATTACCAAATAGTGTTGCATATAAACATTTTAACAATTATGTTTTAATAACAATAAGTTTTTAGAAAAACTCCAACCACTTGTCTGGCAATCTTGTTCCTTATCTTTCCAACATTTCCTATAACTATTCATCCAGTCTAGGAAGGTCTGAGCTTACATTTCAGTTAACCCTTTTAGCATTTTTCCTTTAGTCATCTGTTAGTAAAATGCAGTTATAAAACACTTAGTATTATATTTGTGATTTGTATAACTATGCAAACTAACAATTATTTTATAATTAGCTTACATATTTTTTAACTTTTGATTTGTGTTTTTTATTTATTTAACTGTTCTGTCATTCATTTTACAAAGACTGTTTGACTAATTCCATCCGTGATTTTATTGCTTTTTAAAATTCAGAACTTTAACTGTTTGGTGTGGTGTTACTATACAATTATAAAAAAATGTAAAAAATAAATAGATATTAGCTTAACTAACACATTTATATTTACATTATTTATATTTGCTGTTGTCTGCCTTTTCTCTTGTGCTTTGTGTAAAAAGAAAATACATGCATGTCAGTGTTGTGACTTTAAATGTTTACTCTTATTAACTATTTTTATTTAATTTTTATACACTAGAACTGTTTTGTTTACCTTTTGACTATGCTATGAGAATGGCAGTCATATACTCTACTTTACTGTAGTACTGATAAATATCTTGCTTTAATTGAATGGAAGTTTTATTTTACCATCCTACCATGTATGCTTAACCATTTTCAAAACACAAACATATTATAAAATATATCTCTTTTGTACAGATCAGCTGTAGTTTCCTGCTCTTTCCCAATGTATGTAGGAAGTCAGTCTCTGTCAGTTCAGCTAATCTATTTTCTTCATCTTGTAACTGTTGTTCAAGAGTCTCCTCATGGTCTGCCTGATATGTCTCATGAACTTGTTCTGCTGAATTTAAAACTCCTATGCACTTTTGGAAAAAATGTTTGTATAACTTGTCTAAGCTTCCTGAACTCATTGTGTCTGTCTCTTAGAAGTTTATTACATTATTTTGTAACAAAATGTAGAGGTCCTGTCAGTAACTGATTTGACTCACATGTGTTGACAGAACATAAACATTTGTCATACCCCACACGGTTTTCTTTGAGATACCAGTCAAATATTGTAATACATTTGCATAATGCCTTACTATCAACCTGCCCTAATAAGGTTTTGCATTTACTAATATGCTGTGTATACCAACATTGTAATTTACTACAGCTTGGTTTACATTTGCTTGAATTATATCTGAAAATATCCATACTGTCTAATTACATCCAAAATGTCTAATAATATGCAAACTGTCTAATATCCAAACTGTCGAATAGCATCCATACTAAAAAATGTGACGTAAAAAAAAAGTCTTACCAGTGAGCAAGAAAGCAGGTGATCAGGCTGTTGTTGCAGATGGCTGGAAATTTTTCAAAGTCACTTGAGAAGCTGGTGAAGCACAGCAGGCAGCAGACTGCTGTGTAAGTAGATATCCACCTTTTCTTGAAGAATTTATGGCACTGTGAATTTCCTAAACTAGTCTCACTGGATTTAGACATCTGAAAAAACTGTACTGCTGCAAGCTGCATAAACTGGAATACTTCTGTTTAGGATTTACAAATACATACAACTGTTAGCTACTGCAATTTGACTGAAATGACCCACTGCAGGGCTTACCATCACTCTCTCTCTGTGTTTGAATGCAGATTTTAGGTTCAAATGCAGGTAGGCTTGCCATTGAAAAATTTATTTAAATTTTCCAAATGCACTGTGCTTTTACTCTGATGCTTACTATGATGGATTTGAAGTCTTCTTAAGATACTCAGTCTTGCTGGCTTTGCTGGCTGAAATCAAAGTCTGGTTATAGTTGCATTCACAGTCTGTTGCATACAGAAGCTTGCAGAATATACACTGATGAGAGAATATACTTTGCAGCACCTGTCTTTAAGAGCAGTAACCGATAACTTTTATAATAAACTACACGCACTTCTGTTACAGCTTCAGAAAATGTTCTACTTTACTTCTCATATAGTACAGATGATGTGAGAGATATAACATTTACCTCAGGACAAATGTGTCCCTACCATACCCCTAACATAACTGGATTTAATACAGACTTTATATATATTTTTTAGTTAAACACACACCCTCTTGGTTTTGGAAAGATACTGCCTTGATGCAATGCTGACACGTGTTCTTGTGCAAATGCTAATAAGTGGAGAAAAGCATATTTTTAAGGAAACGTCTTGTGGATAAACTTTCGTAGCAAAGCATATTTTTAAACTTTCTTAGAAAAACATATTTTTCAAGAAAATGCCTTGTGGATAAACACATGTCCTGTTAAAGAAAGCAGATTAGGTTTTTTCTGATATATCCTGTTTTTTTACATTCTTGCCAAGTCTGTAAGAAGTCAGCTTTCTTGATGTGTGTGTAATACACTCATAAGCAAGTTCCTTATTTTTAAGCCACAATCATTTAGTATGGATGCCAATCACATATTACTAAACTCTGTTTCTGCATTTAAGCAAGCCTTATTTATGTAACATATTTGTAGCAGAATTAAATTCAACCTTAATATCTTGTTGAGCATAATCTTATAATACTTATACAGAGCATGCCTCTTCTTACTCAGTTCTAAAAGGCACTTTCTATGCATCTCTGTGTTGTTAGGCTGGAATAAAAGTGAAAGAACATGTGGACATAGTAATACAGTTAACTTTCTTGCTGTCAGATGTATATAAACAGCACAGTTCTTCATCCCTAAACCACCTAAAAGAGAGACACATTTATACAAGTCTGATAGGAAATGAAAAATAATGATCACAATAATTTATACCAAGTTGCTTCTCCTCCTAGATGGTACACTACCCAATATGCAATAGTCATATTCTCTGTCCAGTTCTGAGGTTTTTATGAAGAAAGTTAATGATATAATGATCGCAGTGCTTCCAACCCTTATATAAGCTATAGCAACCTTATATGCATAACTCTAAGGTTTGATTGCAAGGCTTTTGAAGAAATAATGACCACATTGAAACCAGCTACTAAATCGGCTATACCAACCTTCTATGTGCACCTCTGAGAAGAGCTGTTTTTAGCCTTGGTGGGGCTGAGGGCAGAGAGTGATAATGTGGTCTATTAATTTAGCCTATGTGAAAATATACTTATTCACCCTGGGTCTTGGAGCCACCAAGCCCTAAGACATTATGGGTGTCTCTCTGTATAATATATTTTATTCCTTATTTTTGAAAGAGTTAGTCATTAATTCATCTTCTTTTTACTGATAGCCAGAAGTGTTTTCTATGTGCCACCCACCTAATATTGTGTGTGCTTAGAGATAAAATCCATATTTTTTTACAAGTAGACACATATTGCCACAGACAAACCAGATCTACAAATACACACACACACACACACACACACACACACACACACACACACACACACACACACACACACACACACACACGCATGCACACACAAACTCCCTGCATTCTTGCCTAAAGGCAAATTGGAGGAACACAAATAGATCTGCAGTATGTCTTTGGGATGTTGGAAAGAACCAGAATACCTGGATAAAACCCACATAGAGACAGGAAGGAGATGCAAACTCCATGCAGAAGGAACCACAGCTAAGGTCTCAATCAGCGAACAAAGAGCTGTGAGAATGACAATGCTGTTGACTGTACCACTAAGCTACTGATCAGCTGCTTTAACACATATCTTGCGCAGGGTACAAATGTAGTCACTTACTGTGTACAGTGCAGATGTTTGTGATGGAAAGTGAAAGAGATTATGGACAACTGATTACACTTATACCCACTAAAATGACCATATACACAATCATACATATATGCATAAACCTTTGCAATAATGTGATTACTTTGATTTCAGCAAATGCAATAAGTTATGTGACAGTACTCCTCCCAAGATACATCAGTGACTGCTTAAATGTGATCAAACAGCAAGGCAAGTTAATTTTGTCCACAGATAGCCTCAGTACATATGAATGACAGTCAATTCAACTTAAAAAAATGACTCAGTACAGTATTCCAACTTGCTTCACAGACATGAACAGTAGTCCTACAAGGACCAATTAATGACTGTTTAACTTGACCTCAACAGCAAAGTCAGCTTTTTTGATCCACAAGAGTCACCATACCTAGCAGTTACAACCACATTCATGTCTGTGCACACCTCATACGCCCAACTGTGGCAAAATAATGTCCACAGTAATGCATTTTAAATTTGTTCACTTAAACAAACACACAGTAACCACAGTAAATTATTCTAGCTTTCTTCATACAAATGCATACCAGTCCTAAAAAGACAGAATAATGACTATTTAACCTGAGCAAACAAAAGCAAAAGCAAGACCATTTACATTCAACCATAAACACCCCATACTCAGCAGTATTATCCACGTTCTTGAAATTTTAAACCTCAGATATCTGACTGGATCTTGCCTTCCCCATTGTGCCTTTTGTAGGCTATGTCCCAAAGACAAATCTTTCTAACATAAAACAATCTATCAAAACTCAAATGGAAGGTCATGCTGCTTAAGACTAGGAGCCTTAACCTAAAAATGCACTCACTGGAAGCTCTCCTCACACTGGAAATGCCAGTGTCTGTGCGGCCACTGAAACTTGGTTCAGGGCTTCAGACAGCACCCTTGCCTTACCAGGCTATACCTCATTCCACACTTTCTGACCCCAAAACAAGGTTGGAAAGACTAAGGGTGGTGGAATCTCTATCTTCATTAAGGACAGGCACACCCCCAGACTGGTTTGTCAGCATGCCACATTGGATTTACTGCAGTTGCAATGGGCAGTTGGCAAGACACCCATCCAAGTTATAGACAGCTATAGACTCCCCTCCATGCCTCAGAACACCCACTCCTCCTACCTGGACGTATTTGACTCCATCAAGGTACCCCCTAATACCCTGATCCTTGGTGAGTGCTACTACCCCACCTTAGACTATGTAAACTATTTCTCCACTAATGCACTCACTGAATGATTCCTTGACATCATCAATTTTAATGCACTAGACCAGCTTGTCTCATCCCCCCACAAGAGGAGATAACATTCTGGACTTGGTTCTCACCAACATGAGTGAACACTGCACCACTCCCATATTATGTTCTTCCCTGGTGAGATCAGATCATCGGTCTGTCTCATTCAAAGTTTCTATCCCACCCAACCACCCCCAGCTATAACCAGGCTAAAAAACTTCTGAAAATCTGACTACAACCTCCTAAGGGCGGGTAACAGTAGCTTCACACTACCAACCCCCCCAGAAGATGCAGACAACTATGGTGAACAGTACACCAATGCAGTATACAAGCACCTGTACAACTGCATGGACTCAGACATACCCAACAGAACTAAAACCTGCTCCTCAAGGAAACACAAACCTGTCTGGTGGACATCCTCTATCAACAGGCTTTACAACTAAAGGAAAAAACTATTGTCCAAGGGTTAAAAGGAACAAATTCCAAATTGGAAAAATGTCCTCTTCAGCCTCAACAAACAAATTAGATCATTAGTGAAAACCTCTAAAGCCAATTATGAATTGAAACTATTCTCTGAAAGAAAAGGAAACCACAAAGCCTTCTTCAGCTATGTCAGGAACCTCCATAGCAAAGCCCAGGTTTGTTCCGAATTAGTACTTAATGGTACCACTTACACTGATCCTGTTGACTTAGCCAACCTGCTAGCTGATAGGTTAAGAGTAAACTTCACCCCCCTTTCCCACCAAAAGCCCATTCAACATCCCAATACTTGTCCTGCACCTCAATCTCCATAGATCAATTGTTAAAGGCCCTATCCAAGGAAAAGAACACAGCTCCCATAGGACCTAATAGTATCCCAGGCTGTATTCTGCATCATCTCCAGCAAGAACTAGCTTCGCCATTGAGCACTCTATTCAACCACAGCCTAATTACAGGTTTCATTCCAGCAGAGTGGAGAACTGCCATTATTATCCTCTTGCACAAAGGTGGTGCCACTACTGACCTGGGAAACCATCATCCTATTAGCTTGACAAATCTGATCTGTAAAGCCATGGAGCATATTATTATGGATCTTATAAACAAGGACATAGGCAATCTCCAAGCTCTTGACCCCACCCAATTCGAATTAGTCAGGGGCAGATCTTGCCTGTTGAACCTGGGTGACTTCTTTGAGACTGTCACCAAGGCCAGTGATGAGGGAAAGTCAATACATACAACTTACCTTGACTTGGCCAAGGCATTTGACTCAATCCCCCATTCAGGTATCATTGAAAAGCTAATTTAACTTGGCATAAATACCTATCTCATCAGGTGGGTGGCCAAAAGGCTCACTGATAGGACTCACAAGGCCAAAATAGGTGCACCACCTCTGACAGAAGACCTGTCACTAATGGTTTTCCCCAAAGATCTGTCCTGGGACACCTACTGTTTGGCATCTACTTCTCAGATTTTCAGACAAAGACAAAAGGCATGTGGCTGACCAAGGTTGCGGATGACTGTAAGTTGGGTGCTGTCATTGACTCCAAAAATGATGTTAACATACTCTAAAAGGGTCTCACAGCAACAAATGACTGGTGCCAAAGTCATGGCCTTAATTAAAATGCAAAAAATGTATTATCATACCATTTGGCAAAAACACATCCCCTACCGATTACCACATCAACGGCAATCACCTTAGCACACAACCTGTGGTGAGAGACCTGGGTACTCAGCTTGACAACAATCTTACATTCAACTATCATGTAGCAGACCAATGGTCAGAAAAGCCTTTTACTTGGTCCATCTCATAAGAAAGGGGATTGCATCCAGAGGAAAAGAAAGTTATTACCTCTCTGTACTTTTCCCTCATTAGGCCTATAAATGAGTATAACTATGTTTGCTATGTACCTCTTCAAACACCTGCACCAACTGGAAAGGCCACAGGAAAACCTCACAAAGAGAATCCATGGCCTCCAACAACTGTCCTATGTGGACAGGCTCAAATCACCATTATGCTACTCGGTATCATACAGAATGCTCAGAGGTGATCTGTGTCTCACCTACAAAGGAATATCATACCCTGCCCTACTACAGATGCTCCATATCTGTAAGTCTAACTCCTCACACATTACCTGCTTGAAAGGCCTAAATCTAATATAGTACAGCAACAAAACCTGCTGGAGAGACAGGTTTGTCTCTCAGAGGCTGCCTCATCTCTGGAATAGACTTCCCATACATGTCAAACAAAGTACCTTACTGACCCTCTTCAAGTGCAACCTTAATGAGTGGATGAGAAATCACAAATTTGTCCCAGGAGTTCCACCTTTGTCCCTCATTGACAGGGGTGGCAGGTGCTGAATGAGGTTTCTTTTTGGGGGATAAACTCTTAGCTAGGCTTGTAAGGCCCCTAGGGTTATTAGCCTAGTAACCGCCTATGATTCTACAGATTACCAAAATGGACACATTCATGTATTTCAACCTTCATTCACAAACTTAGTAGTAACAGTAAAGTATCATATATTGCTTCACACAAATATACTTTAGTCTTGCAAAGTCAAATAAAGACCATTTAACTATATCAAATGACATCAGGACCAGCAATTTTCATTCACAAAGAGCCCCAGTTCCCAACAATTATAACATGTTGACTGTGTAGATCTTAGAAATCTGATTGTAATACAAAGGTGATTGCAGTACTTTATGGATGCCCACTAACATAAAAAAAACTTACCTGCTACAACTTAGACTGTCCTGAGTGAGCTGCACCCTGATCCCATCATTCCCTGAAGACCTTCACATCACTGCTATCTGAGGAACGCTATAGCTGTTTCCACTGAAGTCTTCACTTCCTCTTCACTATTCAGACCTTACAAACTTTTTGCACTACACCATCCATGATCTACACAACAAATTATTGTCAAAATATTGTACAGATTCTGTGGTGAGTGGAGCAAAAAGGGCACAAATTGAGTGGATGCTGCATGCCCCCCTCCTTTGGATGATATCTGTGTTGAAAATGTGATCCCTGGCAGCAACAATTATTTTCTTAGATAATTAAATAAATAAATAAATAAACATTTGGAAGAGTGCCCCTAGCTGAATAGTGTCCCCAACAGCCACCTAGCTTGTTTGTGGGTAATGCTGGCGATGATAATAGAGTAACCTTACCTAAGCCTTTAATTCTTCCTTGAAGGTGTAAGCCGAGGTACCGGAGACACCAGTAAAATAATATTTTCCTATTCTTGGAGTGGTGTGTGTGTTTTTTTTCTAAGCCTTTAATTTACCAACTGACAAATCATACTGTAAAATGTGATTCTTTATAAAGATCAATGAATCTTGAGTGACTTAACATCTATTAAACTTAATGGTATGATATAGGTTAAACTTGCAAAACTTTCATAACTATTACTTGTTATATGTTGCAGTATTACCCGTGTTATGGCTTACTTGCATTATATTTATCATATGCCTAATAGATAGTTAACGTGAAACCCTATTCAGAGCAGTAGAGTTAATGCTATGTACAATTAACAATTTTCATTATGTAGTTCTGTTTCTGATTCCTTGATTTTCTATTAGCACACTTTGTGATGACCAGAAAGTCAGTTCACCAAACGTGTATGTTAAAATGTCAGCAAAATAAATGTCAAAAAAAGGCACAATCTCTAACCCTACTTTTCAAGCTGTTTTCACAGATTGCTCCAGATGTCTGTCCTGTTTGTTGTAGATGTCATCCTGTTTATATAGATTCTGTTCTGATGTTTGTTCCCTTTTACGGAAGAGTAGAAATTCCCTTTCAAAGTAAGATCCGAAGTTGACATTTTGAGTTAAGTTTTATGAAGTACAACAACTGAAGTTGACATTTTGAGTTGTTGTGTGAAGTGCACACCCTTAATCACCCTTAAAAAAACAATGTTCCCAGTGTTTATCATTTCTTTAAAAAATGAATAAATTAATAGGTTAATAATTTTTACACAATAAATACATATTAATGGTCATCTGGCAGTAATCCTGCTGAGCCGACAGAACGTTAGTCAAAGCATGTATAAAATATGTAATTTATGTGTGGGGGGCACAGGGCAAAATAGGTGTAATCTGTCTCATATCTTGATTTTCTGTACTTAAGAGACTTGAGTTTCAGTCACTCTGTCTATAAAATCTATATGTTTGTTCCATGTTTGCATTTGTTTTCTCTTGGTGTTCCAGTTTTCTTTAATCTCCTTGAAACATGCTCATTGACTGACTACATTAAACTATTTGTACATATAGTATTTGCCACTGCCCTTGAGACCCAGGCAATGGTTGAAGAGAGTCTTTGATTGTTCACTTACCCAGTTACCAAATAAATGAATCAAAGCTAGAAAAAAAAAAATAGTGTACATCTTTCAGCACCATTAAGAAATGATGGAACCTATCATCTCTCCCTCTCTCACACACTCAAAAATATAGATATTATAAACAGTATAACAGAGTAAATAAAAATCATGATGAAAAAGACAAACATAATGCATCTTGTCTTAATTCAGATTATTTCAAGTATTTTCAAAGAGTTATGCAATCATTACTGACTGAATACACTCCCAGGAAAACAAGATCTTTAGTAAGGGAAACGATACAACCGGAATACTCAAGGAAGTATAGAAATATGCAAGTAAAAATACTACATAAGTAAATTAAGTATATCATATTGAATATCATGTACCCAGTAGACTGTGCAGTGAAAAACACTGTGACTTTTGATTTGCACAGTACATTCCAGCAATATGGAATATAACCTTTCTCGAACAATCAGAGTAAGTCAGTCAACATCTTCTTCTAAAAATAATCTTGTCATGTGTATGAAAACTGGAAAATACTATCTTGTGGTTAAGCAAACATCTTGAAGGCCAGAATGCCATAAACTTTATATTCAAACTTATCCCCATACTGCAGTATATGAGCCTGTTCCATAATGATCCTAAGGTCCCCACTGAGTGTAATACTGGCTGCAGTAATAATGCCTTTTCCTGTCATGAGGATCATTTTTATTTTGGGCTCAATTCTATCTGCTTAGACCTCTCAGTGGTCCATATTTTTTAGGGATACCCCTATTCATTTCCCAAAATTTTGCTCTATCCCTCTCTCTTAAAAATGGAAATCATTTTGAGCAGTTGTAAGATAATAGTGCCATTGTTTAAAAAAGTGTCTCTAATTTGGATCATCTTTCCAAAATATTTTTTGTTTCATCGATAATTGTGGAGATAAAAGTTGAATATAATACCGGTTTATTTTTTGCATTGCTGCCTTAAAATGTCTGGGTTTATTTATCTTTTCTTCTTATCAGCATTTGCCCATATGTCTTTCTCTTATGCCTGCAATGTATCTACAATTATTGTTTTTTGTGGAAATTTGATTTTGAATGCATATACCCAGCAAGGCTCTTCAGAAAACAACATGATGTCTGGTGTAGAAACTTCCAGTTGTTTTAATTATTTCTCCTAAAGTACAATTATTTATTTATTTACATTTGTTTACTGGGTAAATGTCCAACTGGGCAACATAGCCCATTTTCAGCGGAGACCCGGGGAGAAAATCTCTGGTACATACACATAGTTATACAACAGAAAGAAGCTGTAAAATATGGTTACATATTTATACAATTACTTGCAACCATAGGATCAAAAACAGAGTAAAAATAGTTACAAAAGCATTTTAATTATTATTTACACACCTTACACATTTACACTTTTTTTACTTAAGAGGGATCAAATGAAAGGTGGTATCCTTATAAAGGGGTATGAGAGGATGTTGAGAAGCAGAAAGAGAGGACAGGTGTGGAAATAACAGCTTAGTCTGGAGGAGAACAGGAGCATGTCCAGTGAGTCAAGAAATATTGTTTTAGGGCCCGCTTGAAATCATGTGTGTTATTGATGGCTAGTATATGCTGAGAAAGAAGGTTCTAGTTTTTAAAGATTTTGCAGCTGCATAAGGAGTCACCATATGAGTTATGAGATTTGTTAACTTTGAGTAGTACCTTGTCTGCTCAGTGCTGACCTTAGAGATTTAACATTTGTATATGGTTGGACCAGGTCCCTAAGAGCTGGGCAGTTGTCTGGGTTATACATAACTGAGTGGGCAATTAATAGTTGATTTAGTATAAGTAAGTTTGGAAGTTCTGTCCAGTTAAGTTGATGAGGGGCATTACAGTGATGTGTTTTTTGAGGCTGGTTAGATGCAAATTTGGCTATGTCATTGTAGCAAGATTGAAGGTTATGAATTTCTATTTTGCGAAGGTTGGTAAATATTTGTGAACAGTATAGTAGTGAGGAAAGAAGGTGGGTTCTTGTTATAGCTAGTCTGGCATGGTTGGTAAGATAGGGCCTGGCTCTGTATAGAGTACCGAGTTTTATGTGTACTTTTTTGATTGTCAGAACTTCAATGCATTGTCAATAGTGACCCCAAGTAGTTTTGTATGTTCGACCTGGGCAACTTCTTATAATTAATATGAGATACTGACTTGTTCTTTGGGTAGTATGAGGTACACTGCTTCCCCAAAGAAAAAGTGTTTTGCTTTTTCTGTTTGACTCAAAAGTGCCATTTGAAAAAAAATAGTTTCCAAACAAATATCCAAGAGCCTATTCTTTCTGCAAGCTACTAGTTATATGACAGTGACCTGCATTTAATGCATTCACAACTGTTATTCGGATAGTATATTTTGGGACCCAGTCTGTGGTTTCCTAGGTGTCTTAAAACGTCATCTTTAGGCCCCCACATGACTATCCAATTGTAAAAATACATCAATAAATCAACTAGTCAGTAATTCTTCATGTATGGGCTATGCAGGTATGAGCATTCATTCATGTCTGGTTCCTAAGCTGACAACTTCATTAAATATTTGAGATATACAATGTATAGTTACTTGAACATTAACTATTGTGTAGGACATCCGACATACACAGCACTTCAAAATGCAAAGAAAGAAAAACAAAAATCATATTTATGTTTTCATTATGCAGTAGTTTCCAACACATTCCAGTATATTTGTTTAACTGTAAAATTCACACTGTTAAACTTGTAAAAATAATAAAAGGTAGTTGGTTCCAAAACAGCATTTGTGTAACTGCTCAAAGCACCACACAACAACACCGACGACAACGCTTACAAGAGACATAGACTTTCTTTGTTTCTTGTTCAGACCTTGTCCTTCAGTATAACTATAAAATATGCATGAAAGAAGCATCTAACCAGTATAAAGCAGAATGGCAGATGATTATTTTATGTGACATTTTATTGCTTTTTTTAATGTTTTGTAATGTAACAAAGGTTAAAACCAGACACGATGAAGTACATGATTTGTGGATTGTTAGGATCATTTCACAACCTGCTGTTAGGCTCATGTAAAGCATCTACTTTAGTTGGGCATGTATTTGAGGTACACGTGTTTTGTTGGTGACTTTTAGTACTTAGATTGAAAGGCTCTTTAGTGCTTATTACATACCTACCAAATATGTGACCTAAACATTTATGTGAAAACTGTGAAAATCCAGGAATTGGAGTTTTCCATGACTTCTCAAGAGTATCCTTAAAAAAAAAAGTGTGATGAGAAAAAAATTATGTCTAGTTTCTGCATCCCAAAGTAGTCACAAAGGGAAGGTAAGGTTACTTGTGTGGTTATAATTCATTGGGTTGTTTTCTACGTTTAATATTTAAAAAGATCTTTTGGGTCTTAAGAAACAAGAAATATGCCTAATCCACAGCTAAATCAAAACCCTACAATGTTAGTGCTTTTTTACCTAAGTCACCAATTCAGCACCTCCTTGTAAAACCTCCTGTAAAATATAAGTGAATGTTGAGTGACTTAAAATCTGATAAACATGAGTCTTTTGCGAAATAGTAAGCCATTTTTTAAAGGTAATAGGTTAAACACAGAACACTTTCAAGATTATTACATACAGTATGTTACAGAAGTAGGGCTGATTTGGTATATTTTCAGTATATTGACAGCATATCTATTTGATGCTTAATTTGAAACCTTTTTAGGGAAGCACAACTAAGACTGTGAATAGCTAACCATTTTATTCTGTACTTCTAAGCCCAACTCCTTTATTTTTTTTATCTGCACCATTTAAAACTTCCATCAAGTCATTTAATCAAATCAGAGTTAAGTGCATAATAAACTATCAGCAAAATAAATGTTGTCTCAGCCCACAATCTCTGTCCCTACGTTCTGAGCTGGTTTTGCCCATTTCTCCAAACTTCTGCCCTGGCTGGTTTGGAAGCACTAATTGTGAGCTTACCACAATTTGAGTAGAAGAGAAACCCCCTTCCAAAGTAACATCAGAAGTTAACTTTGAGTAAACATTTATTTTTTTTCACAAAATATGGAACACCTCCTGCTTCATCCTTGAGAAAATCATGCCTGGTGTTTTTCATTTCCTTGAATGAATAAATAAATACCTCACTAAGTTTCACTGAAAAAAAGTGTAGTAATGGTTGGGTGACAGTAATTTTGCTGTGTAGGTTAGTACAAAATACATATTTTATGTGGAGGCAAAATCTCAGAGCAGCATATTGACTATTGGAAAAGTCTTTTGCCTTATGTCATCAGCACCTGAAGTTCAATCTTAGCCTTCCGTTGTTGCATCTGTCAGGTTTACAAGTTTTTTTGCTGGCATTCCAATTTTCTCTCACCTCTCCAAAACATGCTCGTTGACATGGTTACTTTAACCACCCATATAGCATTTAGCCTTGCCCTTGTGGCATGGTTAATGGCTGAGGAAGGCAAAAGACAGATCAGTTCAATTATTTATTTAATAAATAAATGCATTAATTAAAGCTAAAAAATTACAATTAGTGTACTACTACTACTATGAATTTCATTAAGCAATGATGGCATCTTCCATCTCTCTTACACTAAGAAGTACAGATTCAATAACTGTGTAGCAGAGCAAATACATTCATTCTGAAAGTGCAAACCTCATGCTTCTTGTCCTTGTCAACATTACTTCAAATATCCAAAGGATTCATTCCACCATAACAGAGATAATAGACTGTAATAAAACTGGCATGTTTACTAATGTGTAAATACATAGTCAGAGTTTGTTTATTTACAGTTTGATAACCTTATAGGTGAGCTGATATATCAATGCTCTTTTTGTCATGATCTGGGTATACAAGTACTGTAAAAATGATTAAATTAAACACAAAATACTAAACATAGCACACCCATATTAGCTTAGTACAATGTTTATATAATAACATGATAAAAATGAGCTACATATTGTTTTCTGTTCATATTGTATAGTTTTCTGTTGACAAATATAAAAGTAAAATGATCACAGAATAGTAACAGAAGATATGCTGGAATATTAACCAGTATCATAAAAGCAGGTATATATGGATTCTTTCTGCAAATGTTGCTTATGGTTTATTTGTTAGTTTTCTAGAGTTTCAAAATTTTCAATGTCTGTAGGTGGGTAGTTCCATATGGTAGGTCCTCTTCTAGAAAGGACTTTGTTCCTAATGGTAAGTTTGAATCTAGATCTAACCAGAGTGAGTTTGTTCTCTTGGCTGCTTCTGAGGAGTACTTTGGTTCCTTAATTTGGCATTTTCTGTGGAGTAGCATAGATTTCAAGTTTTGAATATTACAGTACTTAGTAGATAAAAGGTTCTATTTTAATATGCATCCAGGGTGCCTTTTCATATAAGATGCAGCAATAATAACCTGAAATCTGTAAGGCCGTACAGAGAAGATTGGATATGAGATGACTTATCCTTATGCGGTTTGGATTTTTGCGGTGTTTTGTGCTGGCTGAAGGGCAGTCAGTCACAGGGCATATTAATTCTTTGTTATAAGAGCATTTTTGGTTAGGACCATGCATGCAGCTTCTGACATGAATTGTGATAGCCAGTCTCATAATTTTAATGTACTCTATGAGCACCTACAAGGATGCATGGATCATGCCATCCCTAGCAAAACCAAGACTCACTCCCCTAAGAGAAGGAAACCAGTCTGGTGGACCCCTGCCATAAACAGGTTATACAACAGAAGGAGGAAACTAGTTCATAAAAAAAGCAAATCCCAAGAAGGAAAGACATCCCTGATCAGTATCAGTAAGAAACTAAGGTCCCTCATAAAATCATCCAAGGCTAACTTCAAAAGAAAAATAGCCAAGGATTCAAAAGATAACCACAGAGCCTTCTTTAGCTATGTCAAGAATCTAAGTGGTAACTTACAGATATGCTCTGAGCTAGTGCAAAATAGCACAACATGTACTGAACCTACTGATATTGCCAACATCCTGGCAGATAGATTCAGTGCAAACTTCACCCGCCCTCACCCCCAAAAGGGCCCACAACAA
The DNA here is from genome assembly GCF_019279795.1 of Protopterus annectens. Lineage (NCBI taxonomy): Eukaryota > Metazoa > Chordata > Ceratodontiformes > Protopteridae > Protopterus > Protopterus annectens. The sequence continues at coordinate 378,577,253 of NC_056739.1, read as the reverse complement.
TACCAGAAAAGTGTAGTGTCCCAGAAATCACAGACGCACAGGTGAAAACAGCTCTTTCAAAAGCCAAAAGCACAGCATCAATGGGGCCAGATAGTGTCTCAGGCTGTGTCTTGCATGACCTACAAAACGAACTAACCCCCCCACCTAAACACACTGTTCAACCTCAGCCTCTCCACAGGCTACATGCCCATAGAATGGCACACAGCAACAGTTATTCCGCTCCACAGAGGAGGGTCCATAACTGACCCTGGTAACTATCGCCCCATAAGCCTGACTAGCCTGGTCTGCAAGGCTATGGAGCGCATCATCATGGAAATCATTAACAAAGACATTGGGAACCTCCAAACACTTGAACTGACCCAGTTCGGCTTTGTTAAGGGCAGAGCTTGCCTACTAAACCTGGTTAACTTCTTTGAGACAGTCACCAAGCCTGTAGATGAAGGGAAGGTGGTTCACACAGCCTACCTTGACCTCACCAAGGCTTTTGACACCATTCCCCACTTGGGAATAATAGAAAAACTCACCAGCCTGAACATAAACCTCTACATCATGAGATGGGTTGTCAACTTGCTTACAGACAGAACTCACATGGTAAGAATAGCGGGCTCCAGGTCTGACTCTAAACCAGTCACAAGTGGTGTCCCACAAGGCTCGGTCCTGGGACCCCTACTGTTCAGCATATACTTCTCAGTAGTACAGGCAAACACAGGAGGACTATGGCTAACAAAGTTCGCTGATGACTGCAAACTGGAAGCCATAATTGACTCTCCAGCTGACACGGACATTCTCCAAAAGGGCCTTACTGAGATGGACACCTGGTGTCAAAGTCATGGTCTCAAGCTAAATGCCAAAAAATGCATAGTCATCCCATTTGGGAAAAACAAACACCCATGAATTACCACATAGGTGGCAGCCCCCTTAATACAGAAGATGTAATAAGAGATCTGAGGACCCAGGTAGATAGTAATCTCTCCTTTGACAATCATATTGCCAAAGTAGTTAGGAAATCTTTCTATGTAGCCCATCTAATTACTAAAGGGTTTGAATCGAGAAATAAAGAGGTTATAGTGCTCCTCTACTCATCACTCATCAGACCTATCATAGAGTACAATGCCCCATTTGGGATGTACCTCACAAGACACTTCCAGCAGCTGGAAAGACCACAAAAGTACCTCTCCAAGAGGATTACTGGCCTCAAACATATGTCCTATGCAGCCCGACTGGAAAAACTCTGGCTGTACTCAGTGGCATATCGCTTACTCAGAGGTGATCTCTGCCTGACTTACAAAGCCATGTCCAACTCAGAATTGATGGACATGCTCCACCTAAAGAAATCCAAGTCACTGCGAGCCACTCGCTCTAGTGAGCTAAACCTCACCACAACAATAAATAGAACATGCTGGGGGGATAGATTCCTGTCACAGAGACTCCCCATACTTTGGAACAAAATTCCTAGCTACATTAGGCAGAGACCCTCACTAACACTCTTCAAGAGAAACCATGATGAGTGGATGGGTAACAGAAAATACACCCCTGGGACCACTTCATTGGCTCTTCTTGACAGAGGCTCAGTTAATTAATCAATGGGGTGGCGAAAGCTGACACAGTCTGTCTAGGCTTATAAATGCCCTCGGGCAGATAGCCTAGCACCTACCTATGAACCTATAATTGTGGCAGAACTTTCGTGGTAATACTGTTTGTGTGAATGCTGAATTTTAGCAAAGGGTCAAGTGTTATAAAAAGGAATTTTTGTTGTGTAACATTTTGTGCAAAGTAGATGAGCACACTAGTTTGCTGTAGTGAAAGGTACAAATGTAATTTGTTTTATTATTACTAATGTTTAGTTTATTTGCGAAGAGACAATCAGATAGTTCTGTGAATTTAGACTGCATTACTTGTTGTAGTGATTGATGGGTTCTACTAGCTTCAAACAGCCGGAATGATAGCAGCAGACATAATTATGTTAAGATTGGGTCATATGATCATAGGACTATAGGAAGCTACTAGGCTAATGGCCCTAGGGCCCTTGCAAGCCTAGCCATGTTCTACCCTTATTTCCATCATCAGCATCTACTGCCCCTGTCCAAAAGGCACACAGGTGGAACCCCCTGGGTGAATTTACGGTTACCCATCCAGTTATAACATGATATGTGACATTAACAGACCCTGCTGGAGGGACAGATTTGTCTCCCAGAGGTTACCACATCTTTGTAACAGACTCCCACTTCATGTCAAACAGAGCACCTCATTGGCCCTCTTGAAATGCAATTTGGATGATTGGATGGGTAACCATAGATTCACCCCTGGCTTTCCACGTGTCCCTCTTGAATAGGGGCAATAGGTGCTGATCATGAAAATAAGGGTAGAACTTGACTAGGCTTGTAAGAACCCTAGGGCCATTAGCCTAGCAACTTCCTATGGTCCTATAAAGACAATAATTGAGGATATAAGACTGAACCTTGTGGGACTCCTGTGTTAAACATTCTTTTTTTCAGAAAGTGGATTATTAGACAAGCTCTGAAAGGATCTTTCCTGCAAGTAGTTCTTGAATGGAATATGATGTTTTCACTAAAATTTAGTTTCTGCAGATTTTTAACTATAGGGTTGTGGTTAACTGTCTGAAAGTTACGAGTTATGTCAACAAATACCCCAGCGGTAATGAGTTCTTCATTTGTGTTACTACAACTACTATCTTATTGCTGAATGTATTTCTGAATCCACATTTCTGGTCACAAAGGAGTCTATTATTATTTATATGCTTAAATATTTGTTGGTATAATAGTTTTTCAAAAATGTTGGTACTGGGGTAGAAATATGACATTGGTCTGTAATCCTTTAGTTAAGAGGACGATGGAACTTTAGGTAAAAGAATGATTCTGTGTGCTTGGAGGTGGGAGGCACTACATTTGTAGTTGACGAGACACTGAAGATATACAGTGTTGGCTAATGCTAGTTTGAGGAATGTAGGATGGAACTCAGTGAATTTTGTACCTGCTGAGTTTAGTTTAGTAAGTATGGGTTTAGTTTGGTATTTAGTTACAGTTGTGATATGTAAACTGGCAGTGAATTTTGTACCTGTTGAGTTTAGTTTAGTAAGTATGGGTTTAGTTTGGTATTTAGTTACAGTTGTGATATGTAAACTGGCAGCATATGCTGCTAACTGGTTGAGACTGGGATTGGCATTATGGATTTCTTGAGGGTGTGCTGAAAATGAGTTGGTTGTATCTTTTAAAGAGGAGGGAATATAAAGGAAAGTGGCAGAGAAGGTGACAGGTACCATGTGCAGTGGAGCCGGTAATATCACTTGATAGTTTTAATGGCTTGCAGAAAAGCTTGGATCTGGATATGAGGGTGTTTTACCATTGTCTTAGGTATATAGCTTTTGTACTGTTTTTTTCTATTCTGATGGCCTTTCTAATGCCAAGTATGCTTGATGGAGATTTAATTAGATGGATCCTGTTTCTAGCACATTCCTTTCATTTTTTTAAATTTATTTAATTACTAAAGCATGGACATGTCTGTCATCTTAGATTATCTATATATACAGATAGCAAGATAGATATAGATAAAACATAGCAACAAAAGGTTGCAGTGGATAAACTTCTTTAAAGCAAAAGGTGTGCTTGACATTCACACCTATGAACATATGTGAACCTGTTCCATAGTGTTCCAACATTGTCCACTAAGTGTGAATTAGGTAATTTGTATCTGTAGAACTAGTTTGCTTTGCACAATGTTCCTTTCTACCTTCTTCATACGTTTATCTGCTCTAGTTCTTGTCAACATTAGCCCAGATTATTCTTTTCCATGCCTGTCACAAATCTGAATTTATCCATTTTTATAAACTTCTGCTCTAATACTGATGCCCAGACTGGCACTTCAGGCAAAAATAACTTGTCCAGCACAGAATCTTGCATTTATTTTCCTCTATTCCAACATGTACAATCACCAGACAACATTAATTTAAGTAGGGGGTATTGCCGATTATTTGGATTGTACGATGTGTTACACTCCCAAAAAATAGCTTCAGTATTTCTATTTCAGTCATTTGATTTAGCCAGAAATGCTACTTGGAGTAACTGTTTTCAAACAGATATCCCAAAGGCCATTTTTATACTGATAGTTCCATGATACTGACAGACAAACGATGCATTTCCATATATTACTGTTCTATTTTATTTTGGAATCAGGCCTGAGTTTGCTACATGTCTCAAAAACTGACCTGTATCCTCTTGTGGCTGCCCAGTTGTAACAATACAGTCAGTCAGTTACTCAACATGTATGTGCATCCGTTAACGTCTGATCCCACGATTGAAAGTTTCACTGAATTTTTGAGCTATGAAGCTATGTTTTTAATTGTATGGGTCCGCACACTTAGCATTAACTATTGTGTACTTAATCCCACAAGCTCATTGTGATGTAAAGTTATGAATAAGACTTGGTTCTAATTATGTTTTCATTTTCCATCAGTTTCCAGCACATTCCAGAATTGTTGTAACTAGTCGGACCATTGCACAATGCCAATGATTGTTACAGCAGTGGTGGAGTTTTTTATTTTTTTTTATTTTGTTGTTCAGACCTTCCCCTTCCTTGTAGGCTTAGATATAAAAACACTCTGAATGAGGTACCTAACCAGTATAAAGCAGAATAACAGTGTTTTGTTTTGTTATATTACATCTGATTGCATTTTTTAATATTTTGCAAAGTAACAGCAATGCCAAATCAGAGATGATGAAACAGGAGATTAATGGACTGCTGAGATGATTTTACAACCTACTGTTAGCTGCAGGTAGAATATATGCATTTGTGATACATGTGTTTTGTTGCTGACTTTTATCACTTACCTTGAGAGGTTTTTGAGTATTTATTACAAGTGTAGGACATATTTAATCTGAACATTTATTTGAAAACTCTGAAACCTCAGGAAAGGTAGTGTTCCATATCGTTCAGGAGTTTCCTGGAGGAAAAATGAATGTAGGTTCTGGAGGCCAAAGTAGTCTGAAAGGTAGGGTGAGACAACTTGCATTGTTAAAATGGCTCCCTATATGAAGTGGGGACCTGCAAGTACAAGTCCTGACACAGTGAAAATTACCTGTGATTCATAGAAACAGCGACATGCAAATCTTGTTGTCATACCTGTTAGGTGTACCCTTACACATGTGCTATTTATATAGGCTAACTATGAGCTAATACATGTCAGACAAAGGTGAAAACTCCAAGATACAACAGGTTTGGTCTATGTGCATATCACCTTCATTCACACTTGTAGTTCCACACTGTGAAGGATTACAGTTATGACCCTTACACTTTCAAAAGGGACACCTAGTTTAATCACTGGTGTGTGTAATTTATAATGTAAAAGGAATACTTTGCTGATCACTTGGGAAGTACACAGGGAAAATGGAAATAAGGAAAGAGAGGGAAAACTGAAGGGAAGGATAATAATGTGGCCTGCAAGCACTCTGGCTGCATAGACCTCTGTATCACAAAAAGGCCTGTAACCAAATGCCAGCTGCACACTCGTTCAGACTAGGAAATGCCTAATATATCAGTCCCAGATTTTGCACTCTTATAACTTTATGTCCTTATTTTGGTCACCACAGCACAGTGCCATCTGTCTTCCCTGCTCCAACAGCACATTATAAAGCTGATTGTTTAACCAAAAGAGCGTTATGACAGGAATGTGAGACATAGCTTTGGTATAAACTAGCTTCTGTGGATTGGTAATTCATTACGTGAGGCACCTGACGCCGACTGCAATATTACACTACAGCATTTGCTTAATATATTGTTTCATTTTCAAGATAGGTACTGTCCCTGTAAAACAAATACAATAAATCTGAAAACCAGCACCTTGGATCACAAGATCTGAAGGAGGCTCTTTTGCCTTGTGAAACAATTTGGACAAAATATAACCTTGCAAATATACAGGTCAACCATTACTAGTATTCCATATTCAGAAAACACTACAGTGATGAAAAAGGCTTTACGTCCGAAATAGTGACAATTCTAGAGGTTTCTGGAAAGGTATAAGTAAGTTAGCTGAAAGGTCAGATCTTAGCCTTTTCACTTTATTGAATGGATTGTGATGTTATTGTTGCTCCCAGCCTATTTGGAGATTTTTTTGTAGCACACTTCATCTCATACTTTTGCAGGGCCTCTTCTGAGGTAAGCCACTCTACTGTCTGAGGCACAACACAAATTATCTTTGGTTTCAGCATTTTCCCCAAAGTTCTCATCTAACATTAGTCAATGGTCCATGGCATTCCCAGCTGTGGGAAGGATAGCGCTGTTTCTTTGAGCTTTCAATGATTTCATTGGTAAGGCAATAAGGCATATCATTAATTCCAGATGTTTATCAGGCCTTCTACAGAGCATCATGTTAATAAGGGCAGCACAGTGGTGCAGAGGTAGCGGTGTCACCTCACACCAAGAGGTTCTCTGGTTCAACTCTTGCTTGGAATGCCTTCTGTGCAGTCTGCATGTCCTCCCTGCATTCATGTGGGTTTTCTCTGGGTGCTCCAGTTTCCTCCCACAGTACAAAGACATGTATCTGGAGTGTTTCTCCCTGGGCCTCTGCTGAAAATTGGCTTTGTTCCAAGTTGGACTTCCCTGGTAAACAAATGTTAAATAAATAATTATAAACTAGGGATGAGAAACACAAAACAGTGACCAACCAGCAGATGTGCTATATTTAACAGTTATGGCAAAGTGTTGTTGAAAAGATGTTTCAGAGGTGAGGGCATCAGAGTTTCATAAATTGTTTTAGCTCATTGTCCATAATCACATAGGGCATATAATTTCCATATATGGTGATGGGGAGAATCAAGTCAACCACATGAACCCATTAACAGGAAGTCCACTGATTTATCTGTGTGGCAGATGAGCAAGATATGCCTGTTTGCCCTTTACTGTACACCAGATTACTGATTGCATCTCTTTTATTTAATGTGCTCGTCAGCTTTGTTATTTCTTAACCAAGATGGTAAAATGGCCTATTTACCATTTTCAGACATGCCCTGGGCTCAAAAGCAGAGAAAATACAGCAATTCATAAATTCTGTTTATAACAGTGAAGGTTACAATATTTTAGCAGAAATGATTACCAGTAGATTATAATGTCCAGCCTGATTATAACTGTGAAGATTACAGTGTTTTAGCAGAGAGGCTTGCAATATGTTACACTATTTACATAATTTAGAATATTTGCATTTTGGGGCATTTCTACAATCATACAAGGAATTATGCATTACAGATGGGACTATAGGTATGTAAGACTAGATTATTATTTATTGTCACAAAATATGTGCAGGTAGTTCCTCTTGAAGGTGTTTCTTTAATAAAGTTTTGAATACTTAACATCTGTTGCTTTCTTATATCATTTGGTATTTTTTTCCATATGGCAGGACATTGTTTTGCAGAAGGCATATCAGAATAAAAGACTTTTGGCTTTTCCCAGTTAGGGGTCACCACAGCAGAACTCCAGTCCGCTCATGATTGGCAGTGGATTTTTTTTACGGTGCCGAGTTGCCAGCCCGATGCCCAACCTTCAATGAAGGCACGCCCATTCACGTTCACACGAATGCGAGGACGACATGTAGACTTCACATAGAAGGTGCTCCAGCCGAGAATCGAATGGGAAAACCTCTTGCTGTGAGGTGACAACGCGAACCACTGCACCACCATGGCTTATCAGAATTATAGCCACAATCTTTGACAAACTCGGCTGCCTATAAGCTGCTGGTGAACCCTTTTCCACACCACCATCACTGAATAACGTTATTCTTATTCTGACATGCTGATCTTATTCACAGGCAGATTTGTGTGTGTCAGTTGCTGAACTGACCAAGGTCCTGGAGAAAGCAGCTGCCCCAAGGTTTCAGTCACAAATTGATGCCACTGATCTCTAGTCATTGGCATTGTTTTACAAATAGTCATAGTACCAGCACAGTAGTCATCCTTACCAACAGTCTTTACCTTTTTAAATACAAAGATCTTCATATGGCTGTTTCTTTGACCTTTTTAAAATATTTCATCATGTAGGGCATCTACTGCTTGTCACAAATCTTTGCTTTAACTACCTTAAGCCATCATCTCTTAATTAGTTTACAGATTTTCTGCAAAATATATACTTTAGAATAATCTAGAATCAGTTCCTGTCATTACTCCAGTCTGTAAATATTGATGTGACTCTTAATTTCATTTTTTGAAAACTGTAATTTATTCTTTACCACAACTAACTCATAATTTCTCTGGGGGACAATGTGCTTCTAAACACAGATGACATTTGGTTCACTTAGTGATCAGGAAATTACCTTTCTTAACTTACCATATCTTAGCTTTGTTTACATTTCAAACAACTGGGACTTAAAAGCTGATTAGATTAGGTAAAATCCACTTATACTGGAACTCACATGCTCAAGGACGACTAGAGATTTCTCAGTCTGACAGACATTTATTGGAGAAAGTATTCTCTGCAACCATTAGAGAGTATGACTTGACCATGCATTTACTTTCTCTACATATAAACACAAAACTTTTTTTCTGTCTTTTTACTTAATGATTAACACAAAGCCAAAGAGCTTTGATCAGAAAAAAATCCAGTAATTCAATTTACACATTATAAGTGCAGTTACTGAACATAAATGACCAGAATCCTCTAAGAAAATGTAATCAATGCCATATACAAATAAACTGTGCAACACTACTGTGTGATAAGTTCTGTGAGTAGTTGAACTATTTCACACACTTGTGTAAGTTCAACTCTGTATTCCCTGTCATATGGTACTGTGGCAACATCATGCTTTGTAAATGATGACTGTTAGCCATAACAATTTTGTATCATTTACTACTGAATAAAGTATAAAATCAGGCAAGAACTTGCATTTGTTCTCCGTGGTTTTAGTTAATGACCATTGAACTTGCTCTATCAAATGAATAAAGCACGTTAATTGCTCTGAGCACAGATCAGTTACTTGTAAATACCAGAAACTATCAGACATGGTAGTAAGTCATGACATGTGCAGTGTGCCATCCTGGTAGCTCAGTGATAACTCCTAAAATCACACATGCCTGCAGTTAACAAACACTGAACTAAAAAGAAAACAAATGTGCCTGTACCATGTGGTTCATGTTGAATTTGTATATCTTCTGAGACTGGATGTCATAGCTCTCAATCAATCAGAGACAAATCTCAACAGAATCAGGGACAGATCCTCATATAATCAGGGACAATCAGGAATTTTTTTTAAATATATGTACTATTAACTTGAAACATTTGCAGAATAAGAGAATGTGGATTAATATAGATTTTCTAATGTAAAACATCTATAATTCTGAATTACTATCATTATTTATTAAGGGCAATTCTCCACCTTTACTTCAGCAGTCACCAGTTTTAAGAGGGATTAACAGGGACACACCTAAAATCGGAGTCTAAATCAGGGACGTCCCTGAAGATCAGGGACAGTTGAGAGGTCTGCTGGATGTCAGGGACTGTAATCAGTGGTCTCTCCTACTTTATTTCACCTGATTTATCTATCCAGTAAATATAGTCATATTGGCAAGGTTAGGAATTAGCATACATATAGGTTAACAGCTTCCTCTGAGGATGGTTGTAGAGTTATCTACTGCTGGGTATATAGTATTTTATGGCTAATTTACCTGAACAGAACCAAGTCTTGTCATTCTTGCTAAACCTGCTTTTTTCCAAACTAAAGTATTACCACAGTATCTACTTAATGTCTGTCTGAAAAGATGTCCCAGGAAACTCATTGAGTGCACTTTACAGATAGCTTCCCATGCCTCCAAAGGTGTAGGTCAGGACCATGATATATGCAGGCTAGTATATTTCCACATTTAACCAATACCAAACTAATAAGCCTACTATTTCCTTCAATAGTCTTTCTGGTGTCCATGGCAATGTTACCAGTCATTTCAAGTTAATAAAATAATAGTTTTCATATGATTACAGCTGTATCATATAGCACAGAAACTTCTTAGCCTGACTGGGATTATAATCTCCCTGTCTACCTTTTACCTGCTGCATTTTTCAAGTAGTTTATGAATGTTTTCCCAATGCCTCCTAACATAAAGCTTCTGTGAAGTAGTATTGTTTCATCTCCATAATCTATAGTAAGAACTCATCCCTCACAGTACTCTACAACTTGTGATGCCCCTATGGGTTTATATTAGAATGCTGAAACCTCACTTACACGAATCCCAAAAGGCCGACACATACACAGCAAACTGCAAGAACACTGAACGTCCTTAAGCACGAAATTCAAAATATCGAATTGCCATAGTTGGCCAACTCCACCACCCGCTACATACTGCCTACCCAAACAAAATAAATATGAATGTATTACTATATATGCACTTACCTTAACCCGCACCCTAACCCTTAGGTCAGTAACTATTACACATTTACGTTAGGGAGCTATACTGGATAAGGGAATCTCCTAATGAAGTTTTACCTCACTAAACATGTTGTGGACAACTATGGGGATTCGGTATTTTGAATTTCGTGCTTAAGAACGTTTGGTGTTCATGTGGTTTGCTGTTTATGTGTCGGCCTTTCAGGATTTGCGTAAGTGAGGTTTTGTCATTCTAATATAGACCTGCCCTTATTTGCCATATTACAACTAGAGCATGTGTATCCTGCTATCTTTCCCCAGCATGCCTGAGATGAAAAGTGTCCTACTATCTGAGTTAGCCAGCCCATACTTTTCCTTCCATAAACCCTACCTTTGATAATGATCATTGCAGTATTATGTAATTTGATTTCTTTCTCTTTCCATGCTACTGTGTGCAACCCGGTTTTATTCTGGTCAGTGTCTTCAGTAAATAATTAAAAAAAAAAAAACACTTTTCCAAAGGCCAAGGATTGTGTGGCAAGGAGGACTGCACCTCTGAATTACAAGATGAGCAGTACCATATTCCCAGTAGCCTGGCCTGTGTGCTCTTGATGGTCAGCTAAGCCCTATGCCACAGCAGCAGGACAAAGCCTTAGTTAAAGGCATTATGTAATATGAGTTTATAAATGTGAGGAGTTCTATTCAGAAGCTTGAAATACTGAAATGTTAAATTTCAGTATTTCGAGCCCAAGAAGCCGAATCCACATAATAGCAAAAGTTTTGAAGCACGAAATTCAAAACCTCGAATACCAGAGGTTTTGAATTTTCCGCTTCTAAACTTCCACTATGGTCATGTATTCAGGTAAGTGTGTGTGTGTGTGTGTGTGTGTGTGTGTGTGTCTGTGTGTGTGTGTGTGTGTGTGTGTGTGTGTGTGTGTGTGTGTGTGTGTGTGTGTGTGCATTAAGGGGTTTGGGTAGGGGCTGTGGTGTGTGTCAGTGTGTTATGTTGCTGTGATGTGTGTGTGTGAAGAGAAAGTAGCTTGTGTGGTAGCATTTTGTGTCTGTTTGTATGTAGTGTGACCTCTGAGTGAAAATATTTAAGTAGAGGAAGTGTGGGGGGGCACATGTAGTACAGTGATTGCGTGTGTTTGTGTGGTGTGTGTGTGTGTGTGTGTGTGTGTGTGTGTGTGTGTGTGTGTGTGTGTGTGTGTGTGTGTGTGTGTGTGTGTGTGTGTGTGTGTGTGAGTGTGTGTGTGTGTGTGTGTAGCAAAACCGCAAAATTCAAAATTTCTGGTATTTGAGGTTTTGAATTTCGCGGTTTTTACTTTTGTTGTTTTGTGGATTCGACTTCTTGGGCTCGAGATACTGAAATTCGAGATTTTAGTATTTTGAGCTACTGACCCGCGGTAGAGGTGCTGCGGTAGCGTTGTCTCCTCACAGCAAGATGTTCCGTTCGATTCTCAGTTAGAGCATCTTCTGTGTGGAGGCATGCATGAATGGGCATACCTTCGTTGAAGGTTGTGCATCAGGGCTGGTAACTCGGCACGTAAAAATCCACTACCAAACATTAGTGGACCGGAGTTCCGCTGTGGTGACCCCTAACTGGGATAAGCCTAAAGACACACACAAAAAAAAAAAAAAGTATTTTGAGCTTCTGAAGTGAATCCAAATGTGAGGCATGCATTATTGTGTAGCACAAAAAGAAAAAAGGAGGCACAATATACATTCACTGAAAGTATATTTCATTAACTTGCCCCTTTATTTGTACAATAGTATTATAACTTTCAACCCCTTGAGGTATGATAATTTCTTTCTCTGTGCTATGTAAGTGATGCACTGATCTCAGCTGTGGTGACTTCTTCATGAAATCTGCATATCCTTCCTAGGTCTGCATGTTTTTTTTTTCCTCTGTGCTCTGGTTTCCTTCCAATGACATGAAGCAATGTGATTGTTAGCCTGTGAAGTTTTATGTAGGTATACATGTCTTGAGTGATTGTATGTGTGCTGTGCATTCTGCAATAGACTGGTACTCTATCCAGAATGAGCTTCATGCTCTTCTACCCACTGGTGATTGGTATAGGCTCTGGCATTGCTACAGCCTTGCAAATGATAAGAGTAGATTATAGGAAAATGGATGGATTGATTGATAGCCTGAGTTTCTCCTTGACACCATCTAAGACAAATCTAAAAAAGCATTTGTCATTGCAGCAGAATGTTGGGTTGCTCTGGAGCTTAATCTGTAAGAATAGTCTCTAAATATTTGTGACCTTCAAAAATGTCATATGACACAGTTGACAAATTAAAACCGTGAGCCTTCAGTGCATTCAATATCTTACATCACACGAGGTTTGTGTGCGTTGAGTAATATAATTTCATAAGTTGATCTAGTTTTTCACATTCCAATGCATACTTGATATTAACTGTGTTTAGTAAAGCTTGGAAGAGAACAGTATAGCAATAACCCACGCCTGGGTGTGGGTAATGCTAAATTTACCCACGGTTGGCGTGGTTTGGTCCCGAGGGCGAAGCCCGAGGGACCAAACAAAGCCAACTGTGGGTAAATTTAGCATTACCCACACCCAGAAGTGGGTTATTGCTATTATACCATGACATTATTTAAGAAAAGAAACTGTTACTTTTCTTAAATAATGGCATAGTATAATGCCTGTTTACTGCCCTTCCGCAGATGTCTGGCATCCGCGGCAGTTCTGATGTACTGCGCGCCTCCGCAGTACATCAGAGCTGTGGGCAAAAGCAATGGAGAAAGCAAGATCTCCGTTGCTTTTTTTTGTGTCTCGCTATGTTAAATGAGTTTAACATAGCGAGACAGTTTTAAAATAAGCAACGGAGATGTCCGTTGCTTATTTTAAAACTGTCTCGCTATGTTAAACTCATTTAACATAGCGAGACACTAAAAAAAAAGCAACGGAGATCTTGCTTTCTCCGTTGCTTTTAAAACACTGACTCGCTATGTTAAATGGGTTTAACATAGCGAGACAGCTTTAAAATAAGCAACGGACTCCGTTGCTTATTTTAAAGCTGTCTCGCTATGTTAAACCCATTTAACATAGCGAGACAGTGTTTTAAGAAAACGAGTTATACTAATGGAAAAAAGTCCGGGCGACCGGACCTTTTTCCATTAGTATAACTCGATTTACAACGGGCACGCTGGCCAATCAGCGTGCATGTTTTGGGGGGGGGGTCATGGTATAATATATCATATTCCACACAAAATGTTTTTGCCACTCTACTAAGATTCTTCTGAAAGATTGTTCTGTTCTAGAGTTACAATATTTTGGAAATTATGAAGTGAACAATGGCTGAACATTAATATTTTGAACTTTGTTTCACACTAAAAGCAATGGCTTGCTATTTCAGATTGTTTCACAAATAGTACAAGCTGAACTGACCAGTTTGGAGTAGTCTTTCTGCATTCCCAGATTGGCAATGGATGGAGTTGTTACTTTTTAGCAGATAATAGAATGTATATTCCTGAATAATAAGTATCTGCTAACTTAAAGCTGGCTGATTTTTAAATGAACCAGTTTTGTCTACTTCATTAATTCCCGGATACCAACCAATGAAAAGTTTATAGCTAAGTAAAGGCAACATTAACATTTCTGTTTTTTTTACATGACTACACCACATATTACACTGCAAGTATTTGCATGTGGATGTATGTATCCCAACAAAAACAAATGAACTTCAAAAAACAGCTCTGTGCCTAAAAAGAGTTACTTAGCCAATGTGAAATCCAGTCTTCCTTCAGCAGATATCAAAGAAAAAGTGCCCCTTCCTTAGCAAATGTAAGCTTTGAGATATTCATGACATGACAAGTAGTATTGGTTAGATTTTTTTATTATGGCAGGGTGGCAGAGCAGGTAGCATTGTTTCCTCACAAACAAGAGGTTCTTTGCTTCAGTTCTTGGCTGGGGTGCCTTCCAAGTGGAGTCTACATGTCCTCCCTGAGTTTGTATTGATTTTCTCCAGGTTCTCTAGTTTTGTCCAACATTCCAAAGACTTGCAGTTGCTGGACTGTGCACTGTAAATTGGCAGTGCATGTGAGTGTTTGTGTGTGTGTGTGTGTGTGTGTGTGTGTGTGTGTGTGTGTGTGTGTGTGTGTGTGTGTGTGTGTGTGTGTGTGTGTGTGAGTGGTACAAAAGAATGGTCACAGTAGGGCTAGCTACCCAGTGGTGTGAATATTGGCTCTAAGCGATGGCCACTGTTGATGTGACATCCTGAGTCCAAGTACCAGATGGGAAATGTCAATTCTGTTCATACAAAGTATCATACTTCTAGAGTTCTATAGAAAAGATTCGGCATACAGTACAGACTGTTACAATGTATCTTATAAAATCTAATATTCTTGTAAATGATAATGCACAGAAATAGCATGTTACATTGTATCAGCTAAACTGCAACACAGACAATGCCACTAAATAAGATGGCACATTTGAAAGACTGTGCTACATAATTTCAGCTAAAGAACTAAAATGTCACAGCATCAACACACTGATACATAAGATACAAATACTATGACAGAATCAGTATTGTGCTTTGTTTAATCACTGAATTTTATTAGTAAATATGTAGTCATTTTTTCACTCACTGCTCTCATTTTCAATATAAAAAGACTAGAACGATGTTACTGTAGTCTAAAAACAGAAGTAGCTATAACTATTGTATTACACTGTTCAATTCTAAATTGTGAAATATCATTATTATGAGCACCCACTCTGGTGTTTCCACCTAGTTGTGGAAGACTGCTTTGTTTTTCAGACTTTGCTTTGATAAGATGCAAAATGCACTAAAAGATTAAGCAACATGGCCAGTAAGTAAAAAATGATAACAAAGTGCAGGAAATATAAATATTTCCTTCTGTTTGACACAATTGTAGATACTGTGTTATTATTGAGATTGTTTGCTTATGTATGTAAGCATGACATCTTGCAGAAAAACAAACAAGATTCATATGGGCAGTATTCCAGTCATTCAATCATGTTTTCAAACTTAGAGGAAATAATAGACATGGTGCTGACTGTTCTGCGGTGGCTTGTCTATGTTATGTCTCACTTGCAAAGCAGAACTGTGCTGTTAAGTAACTGTAGCAGGAATATGATGTCAGTCTTTTTATGATTATAAACCTCATTTTGCAGAGTTTTGGCATGTGAATGTAACAAGTGTGTGTATCTGTTAAATTCTTCCTTATGATCTCTTCCTTGCCTTCAGAAAAGGCAACATGGAACTGCTATGCCAGTATAGCATTAAGTAGCTTGTTTTGTTATCTGAATATGTTTTTGAAATTAGGCAGCATAAAGCTGATGTCAAGTTTTTCATAAATTAACACCAGATTGATACTCTGTAATTCTGTATATTGCCATATCACCAAATCCATCAGAAGAAATACTAGGACACTTAAAGATTGTTCTATAGTTTTAAGCAATTGTTATAAAAGCATTTATTTTGGGGTACTTAGAAACTTCAGTATAGAAATACACAATAATAAATTAATCTGCATTTATTAACTAATCTATATAGGTTTGCCATTTATTTTATTCATTGTTGAAACCAAACCTGAAAATTATATTTAGTTTGTATTATACAGATAGTTTATAATTTTCAGTACTGTACCCTTCCCCAAGGCATAGCAATGCCAGAGTTGGTGTATATAACTTTGGGAGTATGAGAGGCTTGACCCTTGGAAAAAGAAGTTTAAAGGAGCAGACTGGTATTCGAGATTTGCCCTTCTCCTGCAGGTTCATATTTCTTTTTTTTTTTCAGCGTGTTGACACTAGGCATTGGAGTGCCAACATTTTAAGAGACATAAGTTGCAGCTGATTATTCTATATTATACAATGACCCCCCCAATTAATATTCCAAAATGTGCATGCTGATTGGCCAGCATGCCCGTTGTAAATCCCACAATATACCAACAGAAAAAGGTCCGGTAGTTCCGGTCACTCGGACTTTTTTTCCGTTGGTATAAAGTGCTAAAAACATTTTGTTTAACAAATAAAAAAGAAAAAAAGAAAAAACAGAGCAATGGAGACTTTTTCTCCGTTGCTTCTGTTTCAAAGCATTGATGTAATGGGTATGCGTGGGACGCAAGTCCCATATGCATGCTCAGTACATCAAAACAAGGAAGCAGTGTACCACAACCAGCAGAAGAACAGTAATGCACCATTATACAAAGGCATTATTTAAGAAAAGTAAGTATTTTTTTTTCTTAAATAATGTTATTGTATAATAGCAATAACCAACTCAGTGGTTGTGGTATATTGAAATTTACCCACGGTTGGCTTTATTTAATTACTCAGGCTTCGCCCTCGTAATTAAACCACACTAACTGTGGGTAAATCTTCAATATACCACACCACGTTGTCAGTTATTGATTAATTATACAGTGACTGGCCATTAATATTCAAAAATGAGCACGCTGATTGGCCAGCTCAACAGGCATGCCATTGTAAAGCCCAGAATATAACAACGGAAAAAGGTCCACTCACTTGTATATTCCATAACTTTTATTTATTTTTTTTAACAAAAATGTATAGTCCAGAGTCTCTGGACATACCAGAGAGGCAGCATGGAGGAAATACAAAGAAAATCAGGTATGTTGTTTAAAACTAAAGAGATGTACCTGATTTTCTTTGTATTTCCTCCATTCTGTCTCTCTCTCCTACCCCTAATGGTAGCCAAAACTTTTTTTTTTTAATTAAAAAAAAAAAAGAAAACAAAAACGGAGCAATGGAGACTTTCTTTTCTCAATTTCTTCCTTTTCAAACCATTGGTGTATTGGGTATGCATGGGAGCGCAAGTTCCATACGCATATGCAGTACATCAAAAGAAGGCAGCAGAATACCACCAGGTGTGGAAGAACAGTACACCACCATTATACAAAGACATTATTTAAGAAAAGTAAGCATTTTTTCTTAAATAATGTCATTGTATAATAGCAATAACCGACTCTGTTGTTGTGGTATATTGAAATTTACCCACAGTTGGCTTTATTTAATCACTTGAGCTTTGCCCTCGTGAATAAACCACACCAACCATGGGTAAATCTTCAATATACCACACCACATCATTGGTTATTGCTTAATTAAACAAACTGTAAGAGTCTTTAAAAAATGTATAATATGTAGAGTAAGAAAACTATAGCTCATTCTTAATGGCAAACACGTTTGATAGATCAGTATCCAAATCAACAAATATACAATATAGTGTAGCTGTCAAAATCTAGAACACCAGAAAGTGAACATAAATGTACATACAGAACATGTAAGAAGATCTTTATTTTTACAGGCTTACCAAGCATCTACAGGTAAATCCTACTGTGAAAAAAAGGTTACTGATAAATGACAATAGGAACTATACAAAGGCAGTTCTGAAATTTGTATGCATTTGCTGCAATTTTATTTAACCTTTGATAATTTCATTTGTACACATTCTAATATCTGCAGTGTTTTGAGATTCTACTATTTCTGAGTTCTGCAAATGAGATGTATGGTGAAATAGCAGCAGCAGGAACAACACTGTAACAACAAATTATATCTAAAAGCCTGAAGTGCTTTCACTTCCATGAGTACAGTCGGCTTCTTGCCATTCTTTTGTACACTCATATATGCTCTGTTTTGTCAGCACTAATGGAAAGCAATAAACTTGCCCTGTTGTGTCTGAAACTTGTGAGAGTTTGCTGTTCTTAGTAACTCTGGAGAAAAATAATGCCGATCATGTTGCTAATTTGCCTAATACCCTGTCCTTACTCATGTACGTTTCAGTGTCCATTAACACATATATACTTGTTACTTCTACTTGTCTTGTTATCTTGTTATTACATCTCTCTGTTTTTTTTTCTTTTTTATTTTGCTCATTGCTGCTGAGCATTGGCTTCTCCCAAGACTTATCCTTATCCAATGGGTCTGCTGAAGCCATCTTAGCCACCTCTGGACTAATTCTGAGTCATGTTCAGGACAGATGAGAATATCGGGGCACATAGGACAGTGTCATACTGCTTCTGAGGAGTATTTTTTTCTGTTCTATCTGACACCTTCTGCATGCCTAGTAACTACCTATGGTTGAGGCGTGGAATTGATATCAATGCTTGACTACCACTGACTTTGACAAAGGACTAATGCCAGCAAGAGAAATCTCCATGTGGTTGTTTCACAGTCTACAACATGTCCTGAGTACTCTAAATGTATACACCACCCACCCCCTCAGGATAGGCAGGCCTTCCCCCTGACTCTACTATCAAGCATCCAAGACAGTATTCCAGCTCAGCATGGCTGAACCATAATCAGGACCATGTCAACAATGCTGGCTACTCTTATTTTAATCGTTTGTCGTCTGTCACTGTTGATAAAATGCATATGGCGATAACTATTTAAATAGCTGAGACTAGCAATGCTGAGTCCTGTAATATGGAGACTGGATGACTGAAAATCTAGACTTTTGTATACTAGATCCAAGATTGCCATTTCTTGTAATATTCCCTTTTTGCTGAGGTATGACTGTCTTAGACTTGGTAATATATATAAGTTCAAGTAGTGTGATCTTGCCCTTCCATATCAGTGGTAAAGGAAGGGATTTCCTTCATGCAAGCAACACGTTTAAAAGATAAAGAGACGCTTAATATTTATTCTTCTGTATTTTTCATATTTTATCTTAAGTATTTTAGGACCTCTTCATTATAAGTCCTGACCTTTCAATTGGGAGACAAATACAGAAAATATGCTGCCTTTTCTGTTGCTAGTGTTCAAATAGACATTCAGTCACAAATGACTATTACTTAATGATCATTTGTATTTAGTTATCATTATTTTTTACATTTGTAAAACTACTTTATTTGTTCTAATTTAAGGAGTTTTCTCTATGTATGTCTACTGCAAATGAGCTCTGTTAAGTTGAACAGTCACAGTCAGTAAAGCCAATAAGTCAATAAATCAAATTCAGTTTTATATTTTTTGTTATTTCATACTTTGGAATCTAATTGCCACCACTCTTCCTGTGTTCCATCAGTATGATCTCAATACTGTTCTACTTACAGATGTTATCATGTGTTGTGAATAAGACTGAACATGTGTATCATATACAATGTGTCTTTGCCTGGATGCATGATCTTATTTGGGAAGGAAATGAAAGCGATCGCATCTTTGTAACTTCAATTTAAATTTATCTCATATTATGCTAGTAAATAGTGAGATGCATGGCCAGACTCAGTCCATTGCACAGCAGATATTTTTGTACAAATCAGGTGCCACAAACAGATAATGCATTAAAACCATTACAATGCCAGCCAGTGTTATGCAGAAAATTATGCGCAACTGATGGTTGCAGTTGTCATGATGTGCTGCACTCAGAATTAATACGTAACGAGGATCTGTTTGCACAACCCACAATTAGATCCAGGTTCATAACTGGTGTATGTTTGTTTATTTATTTATTTGAAGTTTTTGAATCCAGATGGTGGTCTGGTACAGGAGCCTTTTCAGCAACTTCCTGGGCCATGAAGCAATGCAACACATGTTAATATAAATACACAAAACATTTGAAATTAATAATCTCAATTAAACAGAGAAGAAATATGGTTGCAAATATAGTTAGAACATAATAATATGATAATATGGACAGTCATGGCTAGAACAGGTTCCTATCACGAAACTGAACAGGGTAGAGAGTGAACGGCTTTAACATTGAGAATGCCATTCATCAATGTGTTTATTGTGAGACTGCAGTACAGTGAAGATCAGAAAATTTGCCCTTTCCTCACTGTAGTGCAATCTCGGAGTTAGTATATATATAATTAGTGGGGGGGGGGCTGTACTTTGAGTAACGGCATTTTCGATGTTTAAGCCGTTCGCTCTCTGGTATTTTTGATCTCATGATATAGACCCCAGAACATAGTGATGGGGAATGTACAAGTAGTAAACAAAACATATCTAACATTGTTGGCCTGTTCACACCCATTTAAACATGCATGGTCAGAAAGATATTTATTTTGAGAATATGAATTTTATATACTTCATGCTGTAAATCCACACAGCTGTAAGAATGGCATATATCTGTTCCTGACGCACTGACTACCTATCCTAGAGGCTTCAGCCATTGTACGAAGGCTGACTGTAGAATGCATGTCTCATGTCGTGCTGTACCTATGATAGTTGCTTAGCATGTTTGATGTTAGACAAGCACATCTAATGTTCTGTAGGTGCTGAAGCTATTATCATGTGTTGCTGCTGTATAGTAGTATGACTACTATGCTGAGGCACTTGTTAGTGATTATATCAGGTACAGACTTCTTTAATATGCAGCCAAGATATAAATGGATCCGTTGTTTCATGAATCAGGCAGGAATCATAGCACCTGTGTTGTGCTGTGCTGCATATTTACATAGTAATGTCTGTAGTATGTTGAATGTAGTCATGTATGTTAGATATGCTGCCAAACCCCATTGTATTTTTTTTGGCTTGTTCTCTCAATGTAGAGAAAATAGGCTTAACATCGTTTACAGCTTGCTGGATGTTGATCATAAATCTGGTGGCTTCTTTCAAAAGGTACTGCAATACTGATAATGTGGTGCACAAAATACACCAGAACTGACATGCACGAATAAATTACTTTATCTGCTTGCAGGTAGATGACCTTTATCAGTGAATGTCCTTTGGCACATGCACACATACATACACACACTCTCTTTGAAATATAAATGTGCTAGAACATTTTTTTGGGAATCAACAAAAAACAAGTACAGGCACCAAAAGGAAGTCCACAAAGTCACGTACCAAGCAATAGTCAGAAGGAACAGCCGTTTATTCAATACATAAACTCAACACTCCCCACAGCGTTTTCATCAACAAGACTTCTTCAGATGTATGAATAAATGCATCACAAGCTGCTGCTTCCTCTTTTATACCCCATGATCCCTTAATTACATAATTGTTTAATGAGTTAAAACAAATACAATTAAAGAAACAGATCATAAAGGCAGTTTAAAACCAACCTAACATGTTCCTATATAAATTAAATACTAGTACATCAATACATGAATATACAAATATATAAATATAGGAATAAAAGTATTTAAATATATAAATATAAATGCTTAAATGTGTATATAAAAATATATATAAAATACATTATTAAATTCTTTAATCAAAATGAATTACATAAATAAACCTATATACTAAAGTGCATGAAGTAACATTCACCTAAATACAAAATGAATAGGCTAGACGCATATAAATTTCATTAAACATATATTAGAAACCTGATGCAATGTTGTCATAAAACAGAGACCACACAAGTTATAATTTTGCAGCTCTCATTTTCAGTATAGGGGCAATAGATAAATGTTCATTAAGTCCCAGGGTCCTATTGGCCTCTAAAAGCAGTTGCCAATATAATTCCCTTACCTCAATCCTGGTCTCCCAGGGACCCCCCCTCACATCCTGATCCACCTTTTCAAGCATAAAAAACATCTTGCCTGTGTGCATGCTAAG
Source organism: Protopterus annectens (assembly GCF_019279795.1). Lineage (NCBI taxonomy): Eukaryota > Metazoa > Chordata > Ceratodontiformes > Protopteridae > Protopterus > Protopterus annectens. The sequence continues at coordinate 378,555,398 of NC_056739.1, read as the reverse complement.
GTATGTTTGTAAAGTGCATTGTTATTATCTTGTGTTCTAATACAATTAAGATGTTCGTAAATCCTTCTTTTTAATTTACGTGTAGTTTTTCCAACATAAAATGCTGCGCACTGTTTACATATAGCAAAACAAATCAAAGCTCCGCTGCAACAGTTGGAAAAGCTATCACATTTAACCGTATAACCCCTCTCTGCAATACACACTGAATCCTGGTTTAAAATAAATGGACACTGAGCACAAAATCCACACTTGTAAGTGCCTATTCTTTTTCTATGGGCTAACTTGTAATTTCTTTTCAATAATTCCTTTAGGTTCCTTCCTTTCTTGTATGTAAACTTTAAAGGAGCTTTAAACAGTACTTCCAACTCAGAGTAGCAACCAAACTTACCCCAATGTTGGGAAATGATATTTCTAATGTTGGGGGTATCCTGATAATAAAACATAACATAGTTTCCCCGCAAAACACCGTCCCCCTTGATTGTCTGGATGTTTCGGTGTATCATGAGTATCCATAGGGGAAATCTGCACGTGGAAAATATCCACCCTTTCTCCCCCCAGAATAGGGCAAAATCTACCAGTTCTTCCTGCCTTCACCTCAGCCATGACCTTTACTATCAATTCCCAAGGGTATTTTCTAGCCAGAAACATATCCCTTACTTTAGTACTTTTACAATCATAATCAACATATTTAGAGGTCATTCTACAACTGTGAATAAATTGTCCCTTTACAATACTTCTTTTCTGCTTAAAGGGATGAGAGCTGGTGAAGTACAAATAGGAGTTAGAGAAAGTCTCTTTCCTATATACCACTGATGCAAATTCCTGTAATTCTATGTTTTTTTTTTATTGTAACATCCAAAAACTGCATCTCTTGATAGGAGATATGGTGTGTAAATCTTAGAAATTCTGTAGTCTGATTCAAATATTGTATGAATTCCATATGTTTAGTTTCATTACCCTTCCAAAAAAGACAAATATCGTCCAAGTATCATTTATAATAAACCCAATGTTGGGCATACTTCGAGTGAAGAACAAACTTTTCTTCCCATACCATAAGTACAATATTGGCATAGGTGGGGGCACAACATGCCCCCATAGCTATGCCCTAAATCTGCCTAAATAATTCACCCTCAAAGAATAAGAAATTATGGCTCAAAACTAGATCCATGAGTTCTGTGCAGACTAAAAAAGTGTTATGGTCCAATTTTCCATATTGATGGATTGCCTCCTCGAACCACTCCATACCAGTTTTGTGGGGGATTACATTAAATAAATCCTGTATGTCTAATGTGACAAAAATAAGGGAATGTGAATACATATCTTTTGTAATACTCCTAAGGAAATCCCAAGAATCTTTAAGTATTCCACTAGCATTGGTCCAAATATTTTTTAGTTTAAAATCTAAATATTTAGCCAGGGTGTAGGTTTTGGACCAATTGGCAGCCACAGTAGGTCTCATGGGGGGCTCCTCAAGATTTTTGTGCACCTTGGGGATCCCAAAGATGGAAGGTATTCTAGGCTTCTCCGTACAAAGATACTTAAAGGTGTCCTGACTGATGAGATCATCTTCTAGCATGTCACTCAATGCAAAATCAGTTTTGCGATATGCCAAATTTATTTCATTCCCGGACACTGTAATATATCTGGATGTATCATTTAGCATATCTAGCATCTTGCTGGTATACAGGATACTGTCCATGAAAACCACCCCTCCCCCCTCGTCAGGCTGCATAACCTTGACATACCGATTTTCCCTGAAGGATTTGATATCAAATTCTTCCTTTTTGAGGTTGTACCTACAACTCTTCCATGTGGAAATGCTGTTTCTAATCTCCCTTTCTACTTGCACCTCAAAATTTCTCAACTTTGGGTGCAAGGGGGGATTTATGGTACTAACTTTCTTAACTTCTGTATTAGTATTTCTGCTTTCATGTCCCTGGAATAAAATTTCTAAATTCTTCTTCCTCAAGAATAACTTTAAATCAATAAGTGTGCCCGCAATGCATCCCTTACTTGTAGGAATTAATTTAAAGCCTTCTGAAAATAGCTCAAAATGTTTACTAATGACCTCTACTCCGCTGTAATTATGAATACTAAAGTAATTAGATATATGCGTGGTCCTTCCACTGCAATACTTTCTACCTCCTCCTGTCCCCCTTCACCGCCTATGTTTTCTATTATCTCCTGCCGTTTGGGGGACCCCTCTGAAAATATTGGACCGGAGATTTCTGTCTCAATCTGTCCAACCTCCTAAGTTCCAGAAAGTCTGCACTATTTGGCATATCTTGTTCCAGTCCCCTATTCATTCTGAAGTCATACTGTCCATGTTTTATCCCCCATGCATTATGGGTGTTATACTCCTGTGCATCTGGGCCCTTGTAGTGTCCATGTTCCCCCAAAAAACCTCTACGTGGAAATGAATCTTTCCTAGGGAAGGGGTATGCCTGTTTCTGATAGTATTCCCTCAAATCCCTTTTGTATATCATACTACATTTTTCCTCCACCTGTTTTTTAATCAGGTGATATTTCTTATTCTCTTCCTCAATGGAGAACATAAGATCATTAGTCACAATATTATTTAAATGTTCAATGTCCTCAAACAGTTTATGCATTAGCCTATCATTTTCTTTAATAATAGCCCTCATTACTTCATGTCCACTACGGTCAAAAATCTTTAAAAGTTCCTTGTGGAAAGTAGAACCCTCCACCACATTGTTTGGGAATTTGTGCATGCGCAAACCTTTTGGTACAATGCCCCTAGATATACAGTCTTTCAAATAGCTGTTGTCAATACCCAGGGCTTTATGTCTGAAAATTAAATAAGTAAGTTTTTTTATGTTAGTACCATAGGTTTTGTCTAAATCAGTCCCTCAATGTACATCATTCCCCAAAATGTCAATAACAGTACCTTGGTAGTTTGAAAAAGAACTTTGTTGAATAAGCCAACTGGCCATGGAATCCGAATTGGTCAACCCATCCACTGTGCTGTTAGAGTGTCTATTTTCCGTTGAAAACCCTCTATTCCATGAACCACAATTGCAGCCTCTATCAATCCATTGCCTAGACCCCATATAACCATCCATAGTATTTTTATGCAATCCATTTTCACTCAAAAGCTTTGTAATAGTTCTGCTCCCCTTCGGGACCCTGGCTCTCATATCCCTGTGTGGTTTTGGTGCCTGGAATGACATCACATCCTCCACATGTCTACCAGCCTGCCCATAATGAATATCGGCTTTCTGACTGCAAGCTGGTGAAGGCGTAATCCCTAAAGCACCTCCCAGGTCCGGTAAACTAGTATCAGCCAACAATTTACTGGCCTGGCCTTGCAAACTGGCAACATCAAAAGTATAAGTTAAGTTAGCTGCCCTTCCACTTGAGAAAGTCGCTCATTCAAATCTTCAGTTTTCCGTCCTTCCCACAATTGGGGAGCTATCACCAACCTCCATAACCTCCATTAGACCAGTAAACAAACAAAACAATGAGGCAAAGTGTCTGAAGATACTGGTAACCTACACAAACAAGTACAGGCACCAAAAGGAGGTCCACAAAGTCACGTACCAAGCAATAGTCAGAAAGAATAGCTGTTTATTCAAAACATAAACGCAACACTCCCTACAGCGTTTTCATCAAAAAGACTTCTTCAGATGTATGACTAAATGCATCACAAGCTGCTACATCCTCTTTTATACCCCATGATCCCTTAATTACATAATTGTTTAATGAGTTAAAACATGACTACTATGCTGAGGCAGTTGTTAGTGATTATATCAGGTACAGACTTCTTTAATATGCAGCCAAGATATAAATGGATCCGTTGTTTCATGAATCAGGTAGGAATCATAGCACCTGTGTTGTGCTGTGCTGCATATTTACATAGTAATGTCTGTAGTATGTTGAATGTAGTCATGTATGTTAGATATGGTGCCAAACCCCATTGTATTTTTTTGGGCATGTTCTCTTAATGTAGAGAAAATAGGCTTAACATCGTTTACAGCTTGCTGGATGTTGATCATAAATCTGGTGGCTTCTTTCACAAGGTACTGCAATACTGATAATGTGGTGCACAAAATACACCAGAACTGACATGCACGAATAAATTACTTTATCTGCTTGCAGGTAGATGACCTTTATCAGTGAGAGTCCTTTGGCACATGCACATACACATACATATACTCTCTTTGAAATATTAATGTGCTTGAACATTTTTTGGGAATCAGTATAAACTATCCATATAAATTATTATGCAATTTCTATTACATTGTTGAATTACTGAGGCTGGTACTCTAGAGCCTAAGTAATAGTACTGTTCTAATGCTGGAAGTGTAGTCTTCTATACTGTGACTCTGCATATTTACATGTATGTACAATCCATAGTACAGACCACGCCATTTACAAGCAAGAAGCAGACTGTAGCGCTTGTCTTCCATATTCATTGTTGATTTCTATTAGTAATTGCAAGTACTCCTCAGTGCTTAACATGCCACTAAAATACCTACTATACTATGTACTTTTATTGTGCTATGTCTTCTTTTTCAGTAGCACTGAATGTAGTATTCTAATGCTAGCGGTACAGTGGACTAAGCTGTGTATGGTTACATGTATGTGCAAGGAACCAGTAGTGCAAATAAAAAAACATGCTATTTACAAGCAGGATGCAGAATTTTGTATGCTATTGGACTTTTGTAATGTTTTCTGCCCAACCTCTCACAGCAGAGTGCCATCTTCTAAAAGTATGGCATACTGTACCACCCTGCTAAGAAAACTACTTGTGGTTTGTACCCAGTTCTACTAAGCACCACATCTTCTCTGCCTTCTTTGCAGCAGTGAAATGAGTGGCACACTGGCATGATGTACCAGTTAAACGAGTGGCACACTGGCATGCTGTACCAGTTAAATGGCTGGCACACTGGCATGCTGTACCAGTTTAATGAGTGGCACATTGGCATGCTGTACCAGTTAAATGAATGGCACACTGGCATGCTGTATCAGTTAAATGAGTGTCACATGGCAATGATGCGCGGGGCATCATTTATTTCCTGCTGTGGTGTACTGAGCATATAGTATCAGATGTGTGATTCTCTACGAGTCACATGTCTGACAGTGCTGTACCCAAGATGCACTTTGTGCTGGAATTAGTATGCATTGCTATGTGATTCTCTGATTCTGGCTGCTACTAGATTTGTCTAGGGTCATTTTCATATATTAGGGTGAGCAATGCTAAAGTAGAAAAATATTTACTCAGCATGTGGTAAATGGAATGCTACTGAAATTAAAACTTGCTAAGCACAAATATTTTGTAAGTAGTTCCACAATAATCAGTTATGTGCATCTGTCTCTTCTTTATTTATTTATTTTTTTGCAGTTCACTTGAGTCCTGTCTAGGTAATATGATTCATTTTTAATTTTGCAACTTCCTTGTTTAATAATTTAGCTAATGCACAGTAGAAAATAAATTTAAGTGATTGTTTAGTAGCAAGGCCTCCAGGTATAATCATTCAGTGTTTAACCACTGCTGCCGTCTTACAAACCAGAGTTTTGATAAAATTATTCTGATAACCTATTTAATGATCACTCCAAGATAGCAGTGCATTAGAAGAGGAGTGTGACATGTGGGTTTGTTGTTTTAAAATGATCAGCATCTCCTGCATGGAGTGACATAAAAGTGTGAATAATACAAAAAAGGGGATATGGGTAATAAAGCCCACAGCATGGGGTCAAAAGGGCTGTGCCCTCTTCAAAAAAGACTTCATTTTTGTTGCTGTATACTTATGCAAAATTGCTTCCCATGTGAATAACGGTGCTTTAAGTCCTATGTGTTCTGTAGAGTGATCAGAGCACTTGAGCTTCTACTTACTCAGTTTTGATATATTAGGGTGGAATTTTGTAGTTTTCCTCTTGTGTCAGTTTAATAGCAGTTAATTTTTTTCACTAAATGTAATTCACAGTATTCCTGTTGTACTGATCAACTTCCTGTGTAACCCTTGTGGATGTTCTTCAAAAATTTATTTTTAATTTTATATGAGTTAAGTGCATTCTGGCTGTATTAATCTTTTTTTTGTATGTGCATGTCATTTACTTTGTTACCTTGTCTTTTTTTGCATTTCAAATTACATTCATTTCTGTTTGGTGTTTTTGCTCATTTGTCATAGGATATCATAGAAGAATACTAGGCTAACAATGTCAAAGGGCCTTTTTAAGCCTAAAGAAGCTTTCCATACATATTAGAAAGGTATTGGTTCCTTATGTTTTGCTGGGGGTATATAAACCTAGGCATGAATGGTAGACATTTACAAGCTTCTACTCTCTAATAGAGGCATTTGCTTATTTCCCTGAAATGCTAATTCCATCTAAATGCAGCTTTTCAACGCTTCTGTGGATCCCTAGTGATATCTGCATTGCTTACTGTACTTATTTCCTTGTTTCACTTGAAAGAAAGTTACTGTTTGTCGTTTTTGCATTTAAGTTACCTGTAACACATTGCATTTAAGTTACCTGGCACTTGCTCACTAAATCAGCACTAAAAAATTAAAAGCACTACACCTTCACAAACTCCCCTTGAGTACCTTGTTCCCCATTGGCCCTTTTTTCAATTATAAAGGAATTCCAAATACTATTCTAGCATGTCCAAAGGTCAGTTGTCAATCTCCTCTCCAGTCCAGCTGGTGAATCTGGGAATCTTGAGGCAATGTTACAACTGCCTCATGTACACAGACAACCCTCTCCTCCTCCCAACAAATTCCAACACATGTGAGAGATGCAACCATATAGCCAAACTGGAGGCTAAGCTCTCTCAACTCAGTACTGGCGTAACCAGTCAGGAGGAGAAGGAAACCACACTCACTACAATTCCAGTCTCACATAGACCTACCACGACAGCAAACCAAACACATAAACACACAAAAACATACTCTGAGGCTCTAAATAAAAATCTGTCTAAGCAGAAGAGACCTACAAAGCAGACACCCAAGCAACTGCTACCCCAAAACAAAATACGTGCAGCAGATAGCTCACAAAGCCAGTGTGCCGAACAGTCACAGCCCTTAAGGCTAAACAACACACCTGATACACTTGTAATAGGTGACTCTATCGTCAGGCACACTGACGTCCTGCTCACCAGGCTGAACAAGGAGAAGGTCACGGTGAGCTGCCAGTCGGGCGCTAGGATCCGCCACATAACACAAGCACTCAGGTCACTCCAAGGAAAGTACAAATATGACTCAGTCATTGTCCATGCTGGTGTGAATGACCTGAGACATACCTCCCTGGACTACATGAAAAGAGACATAGAGGAGCTCTCTGAGCATGTAGCCCAGGCCAGTATGACCCTGACCTTGAGTAGCATCTTACCCTCACCAAGAATGATGCCACAATATGAAGACAAGATGATCAATTTCAACAATTGGCTTAAGTATTGGTGTCATTCAAAGGGGATCCAGTGCCTGTCAGCCTGGGATGACATGCTCGACAAGCCACGATGCTTTGCTAGGGACGGCTTGCACCTGTCACCCCTGGGCTTTTGGATATTGGCAAAGGCTCTTGCTACCCGCATAGTGCCTTTTTTAGGCAAGGCTCAAAAGACAAACCCACCTCCATAGGTATCACAAGGGATAAGAAACTAAGAGTAATGCTACTCAATGCCAGAAGTCTAAACCTCAAGATGCATGCACTCAAAACTCTCCTTAGCATGGAGAACATCGATTTCTGTGCAGTAACAAAAACCTGGTTCAAGGCTCCCGAGAGCACCCCAGCACTACCAGGTTATACCTCATACCATGCTTTTCGGCCCCAAAACTTGGACCGAACCACAAAAGGAGGGGGAGTATCAATATTCGTCAAAGATACCCACACTTCCAGGTTGGTGGCACAGCACGAAGCATCAGAGACTATCCATGTGCAACTAACAGTGGATAAAACTGCCTTCCAGTTTATAGCCTGCTACAGACCACCCTCCCAAACCCAGGAACCCCACTCGGCCTTCCTGAGAACACTGGAAAATATGAAGGTCTCTCCAAACACCATTATATTGGGCGACTTCAACTACCCAAACATAGACTGGGAGCATTATTCTAGCTCCAACACCCTAGCCCGAAGGTTCCTATAATTTATAAACTCAGATGCTATGGAACAACTTGTTACCATTCCCACAAGAGGGGAAAACATACTGGACCTGATCATCACCAACATGGGGACTCTATGCTCAAGACCAGAAGTGTATCCCTCACTGGTAAGATCAGACCATAAACTAATCTCACTGGATATTCACATCCCGACCCCACCCCCTGCCCAGAAAACCACAGTGAAAAACTTCTCTAAAGCAAATTTCACACTCCTCAAAACCGAGGTGGAATTCTTCAAAGCCCCCGGGCCTGTGGAAAATATGGCCCAGACCGCAGAATCCTTTATAAACACATTCTATGAACACCTTCAGGAATGCATGGATCATGCAATCCCAAATAAAACCAAGACCCAATCCTCCAATGGCAGACGTCCTGTCTGGTGGACCCCAGCCATAAACAAACTATACAGTAGAAGGAGGAAGCTACTACATGATAGAGCAAAATCCCAATAAGGGAAGGCATCTCTGATCAGTATTAGCAAAAAACTATGGGCACTAATAAAATCGGCTAAGGCCAGCTTAGAGAGAAAAATTGCACAGGACACTAAGGATAATCACAAGGCTTTCTTTAGTTATGTTAGGAACCTGGGTGGGATTTCCCAGATATGCTCAGAATTAGTCCAAAATGACAAAAAATACACCGAACCCACAGACATTGCCAACATCCTAGCTGACAGGTTCGGCGCAAACCCCCCCCCCCCAACCAAAAGGGCAAATATCTATCCCAGCAGAGTGCTGCCCCCCTGATGCTCAGGTAAGAGCCACCCTCTCCAAAGCAAAAAACACAGCATAAATGGGACCAGACGGTGTCCCGGGCGGCGTCCTACATGAATTCCAAGAAGAGCTAAACCCAAACATAAAACTACTGTTCAATCTCAGCCTTACTACAGGATATGTACCCAAAGAGTGGCGTACAGCAACAGTGGTCCCTCTCCACAAAGGTGGTGCCTCAATGGATCCTGGAAACTATCACCCCATAAGCCTGACTATCTTGGTCTGCAAAGCTATGGAAAGGATCATCATGGACCTCATAAATAAAGATATTGGGGACCTACAGACACTGGATCCTACCCAGTTTGGCTTTTTTAAGGGCAGATCCTGCCTCTTAAACCTGGTCAATTTCTTTGAAACAGTTGCCAAGGCCATTGACGAGGGGAAGGTGGTCCACACAGCCTACCTGGACCTCGCAAAAGCCTTCGATACAATACCCCACTCGGGCATTATAGATAAGCTCACCAGCTTAAATATAAACCCTTATGTCACTAGATGGGTTGCAAACTGGCTCAAGGACAGAACCCACATGGTTAGAATTGCTGAAGCCATGTCAGACTCCAAACCAGTTACAAGTGGTGTCCCACAAGGCTCAGTCCTGGGACCTCTCTTGTTCGGTATATATTTCTCGGAGGTACAAGCCAACACGGAAGGACTGTGGCTGACCAAGTTCGCAGATGACTGCAAACTGGGTGCCATAATCAACTCTCCAGCCAACACAAGCATCCTCCAAAAGGGCCTCATAGAAACAGACAACTGGTGTCAGAGCCGTGGCCCCAAGCTAAATGCCAGAAAGTGTATAGTCATCCCCTTTGGCAAAAACAAAGTGCTCACAAATTACCACATAGGTGGTAATCCATTAAGTACAGAAGAAGTAATTAGGGACCTGGGGACCCGAGTTGATAGCAATCTCTCATTTGACAACCACGTGGCCAAAGTGGTCAGAAAAACATTTCATATAGCCCACCTAATCATGAAGGGATTCACATCTAGATCAGGGGAGGTCATCGTGCCTCTTTACTCATCCCTCATCAGGACAATAATTGAGTACAATGCCCCTTTTGGGATGTACCTTACCAGACACCTGCAGCAACTGGAAAGACCCCAAAAGTACCTCACCAAGAGGATCAAAGGGCTCAAACAGATGCCATATGCTGCCCGGTTAAAGAAACTCCAGCTCTACTCAGTGGCATACCGCCTCCTCAGAGGCGATCTGTGCCTGACGTATAAAGCCATGTCCAACCCGGAATTAATGGACATGCTGCACCTCAGAAAATCCAAATCCCATCGAGCTATGCCCTCGAGAGACTTGAACCTCAGCACTGAAATAAATAGGACATGCTGGGGGGACAGATTCATAACCCAGAGGCTCCCTTCACTCTGGAATAAAATCCCAGTCCAGGTTAGGCAGAGTCCCTCATTGACTCTCTTCAAGAGGAATCTTGATGAGTGGATGGGAGATCGTAGGTTTACCCCAGGTATCACTTCTTAGACAGAGGCACAGTATACTAACCTTGAAAAAGGGCATAGCAAAATTAATTTAAAATGGGTGGCGAAAGCCAAACACACTCTGGCTAGGCTTATAAATGCCCTAGGGCAGATAGCCTAGTATGAACCTATGAACCTATAAGTACCAGACCTGAAGTAAATGCATGAGTCTCTGTTCACTGTTCCAACTTTCACTTGAGTAAGTGATGAGAGGAACGTTGATTCACATGGATGAGTAACCTGTTCTGGACAAGGGGTAACCTCTGAGACTCATACTTGTCCCTTCAGCATTTCTTACTAATGTTGCAGCCAAATATTATATCCCTGGATAGGGCATTTCTGATGATATTTGTTTTGCCGATGTACAACAGGTCCATTATGGTTGAATCAAAGGTTGCTTTGTAGGCTAGGCATAGGTCACACCTCAGCAACCTGTAGGAGACTTAGTATGAGGACAAGGCTTTTTGCTGGTCCATATAGGACTTGCTTTCTAAACTATGTTTTTTTTTTCTTTTGTTTTGTTTTTTTGTAAGGAGCCTCTGCTGACCCTCCATTTGCTGCATATGCTTGGTCAGGTGCATGCAGAAGGAGGCATTGTACTCACTGATTGGTCTTATAAGGACAGAGTACAACAGAAAGATGGCATCTTTGGACCTTTATAAATTTTGCAGAATAGAATGATTTCTTCACCACTCTAGACACATGATGGTAAAGACTAAGTCACTATATGCATTGCACATCCTTGTCTACTGCAGCTACCCTTAGTGGTGTATTATCAATGTAGTAATTTATAGGGGATGTCTGTCTTACCAAAAGATACTATTATGCAATTCTTGACATTGTACTTAAGACCATAATTCTGACATCATTTATTATTCTGTGTCAGGCCTTTATGGAGGGCATTTTGTCTTGGGGATATTCAATGACTGTACCTAATTTGGAATTATCAGCAAACTTTGTTAGCCAAAGATCTTAGACATTAACCTTGACTTCAGAAAAGTTGTTAACAAATAATATTGGCCACAGCACTGAGCCCTTAGGCACTCTGCTAGTAACCATCCTTTTTGTGATGGTAGACTACCCTATCCTAACTTCTTGAGTCCTGTCTGTGAGTCAGTTTGTTAGCCAGTGGTTAAGCCAGGAGATATCTAATCCAGTGAGCTTGTTTACAATGTCTGAGTGGGGGATTCTGTTGAATGCTTTGGCCAGGTCAAGGTAAATAGTGTGCACCATCTTGTCTTGTCCATTGCTTTGGTGATCCTCTCATAGAGGTCCACCAGGCTGAGTAGGCATAAACTGCCCTTAATGAAACCAAATTGAGTAGGATCTAGTGTTTGCAGGTTTTCTTGGTTGTCATTTAACATATACATTATTATTCTTTCCATAGCTTTACATATTACACAAGCCAAGCTTATGGGCCAAAAGTTCCCCAGGTCCATGGAAGACCCAACATTGTACAGTAGAATAGCCATTGCAGTCCTCCATTCATTCTCTGCAAATTCTTTTTGGAGCTTTGGTTAAATAGTGACAGCTGTGAGAGTTATGGTGGCATTTCGCGATTGTTCTTGTCCTGGGAGTCTATTTTTACCTCATATTTGGATTTAGTAGACTTGATAAACCCCCTGAGCTGTTGGTTTATATTGATGAGGTTGTTTTGACTTTGCTAGGGATTGCACTTTCTAATTTTTGCCATGATTTTTTTTCCTTTTGTTGTACAACTTACTGATGTTTGGACTCCAACAGGGTGGCTAGTTGTTTTGAGTTTGGCCTGCACTTGCCATGGGTGGGTGAAGCTGTGTCGTTTCAACTGTTAATATGATTATGCAGTGTTTCCATGAACAATTCTGCATAGGCAGCAGTGTTGTCAGGGTTTGGAGGGCTTGGAATTTTGACAAGGTATCACTTAGTAGTAGGAAGTTTGCATTAGAATAAGCTCTAAGGATCCAATCCAAACAGTGAGGACAATACACTAGGAGTGGTGCAATATTCTCCACTGTTTGTGAACACCAGATCAAGGACATTTATACCCCAAGTGGGCTTTAGGACTAACTGGTCCAGGGTATTTGTGTTTCCAAAGTCCAGAAATCTCAAGATTTGCATATTAGGGCTTGTGTATGACTCATATACTATAGTCGGTCTAGTTAAAGTCGCTTATGAACATGCTGTTGAGTTGAATGCAGAGTGTCTTCAGTACTTTTAAACATTCTTATGGGTTTTCTGGGCCATGGAGGGGGCCTATAGCTGGTAAGGATATGATATGGGACTTAACCTATATTAATTTACATGTGGAGAAGCTCAGTTGCATTGTACTTACTGATCAGCCTTGAGGTGTTCCTATTTTTGATTGACACTGAGAAAACTCCACCCTTCAACCATTCCTATGTAGTTTTTTTATTTTTCATATTTTTTATGCCTTAGGCCTGCTTCATGACTGAAAATTATCTCTTTGACTGGTCCACCTAGGTTATGAAATGAATGAATAAAGTATTGCAAATTGTGGAAAAAATAATTGACATCATGTCAGGACTGTGTTCACAGAACATCTTGTCAGAACGTGCAAGTACAACATTTTGCCTGTATTAGCATTTGCCCAATTATGAAGATGCAAATAGTATTCTACCTTCAGGGCCTTTGTAATGATGCAATCCATGACAAAGTTTGGGGATTCATAGGTTCATAGACAAGTACTAGACTAGTTGCCCTTGTGGGCCATTTTAAGCCTAGCCAATTTCTCTTTATTTCTGGCATCTACAATACCCCCTTTATAAGGAAGCAAAAGAGGTGTAAGGTAGGTAGCCCTTGCATATTGAAGATATTCATAGATTTTATAATATCTACAAGTTTAGCCTTCAGATTATACCAGAGCTTCACCGAAATGTGTAAGATAATCTGTGCTATAAAGACACTTTTAGTGAGACCTGCTACACATTTGTAGAATACCACAAATTCATGGATGTGAAAAAATAAAAGGGTAATATGTACAGTTACGGAATCAACATGCCTAGATGAGAATTATATCTGTTTCTTATATTGTTACATGGTTTACTTTACAGCCAGTATAATGTTTATATAATATCATAAAGCTATTTCTCATTTTACTGCTAGTGTATTATATCCTCCAATCTTATTGTGTTTGTCCCATGGTTCCTGCTTGGCCTTGAACCTTGTATCCAGCAAAACACCATCAGTTTACCGAGGCAACTTCAGTTTAATAGAGTTACATAGTAATATCAAACTTTGGATACTTCACGCCCAAATCCTTCACCTTGAAGAAGTCAGGAGTGAGTGATTTTAATTACGGCCATAGTTATTTCTAGCCAAGTCTGAGTCACTGATTCAGTATATTCCAGTCCTTTATAATGTTCAAGAAAAAGTTGTAAAACACAAAGCTACCTTTCATATCTCAGTTGTTCATAGGTATAATGGCACTGTCTTTATTCAAGTGGAACTGAAAACTTTATGGAATTGTAGCCTGATGTACTTTTAGTACATTTTAAACTCCATGTTGTTAATGGAAATGGGTGGCCACAGTGGTGCAGCAGTTAGCATTGCTGTCTCACAGCAACAAGGTTCTCCGGTCTGATCCTCAGCTGGGGTGCCTTCTGTGCAGAGTGTGCATGTCCTCCCTGTGGTTGCATGGGTTTCCTTCGGGTGCTCCGGTTTCATCCTAAAGACATGCTGTAGGTGGATTGGATACTCTAAATTGGCCCTAGGCATGAATATGTGCATGTGTGTGCCTTCTGTGGAAGGTTGAGTGCCGGGCTGGCAACTTGACACTGTAAAAACTTCACTGCCAATCATGAGCAGACAGATGATCTGCAGTGGCGTCCCTTAACCAGGAAAAGCAGAAAGAAGAAGCTGCTAATGGAAATACACTTATTCTTTTTGCAGACTTTTTTATATACCAATTAGCTTTAATAGTGTAAGTGACAGTGTCTGTACAGTTGCTTAAAAAATGCAGTTTTTAAAAAAATACTGTAGTACAGTCACATTCTTACATTGAGGCTGGACACATTTTAATGAAGGCACAACCTAGCTGGAAAATACTGTGTATTTAAACTGTTAACAATTGAATAGACCTTTATGTGGTTTCAGGCAGAGCACAGAAGTACAAGTGTCAATGAATATGTGTGCATTTGAGTGCAAATTAGTTCTAAAAGAAGAAGAATACACTGCACAAAATTTTGATTATTACAGGGTTGTGTGTTTGTGTGTGTGTGTGTGTGTGTGTGTCCACATGGACGTGAGTGCATGTGTGTGCATGTGTGTGTCTGAGTCTGTGTGTGTATGTAAGTGTGAATGTGGGATTGTCTGCTTCAAGTTAGTGTAGCACAACAGGCAGCTAAGATGTTTTCTTTCTTTTGAAGGAGCTTCGTTGTAACGCAGTCTGTAAACCTATATTGTTGCAGGATTAATGTTGAGCTGCTGAAGGCAGTTTTGGTAAATACAAAATATCTGAAACATATTCACCGCAACTACTTTCAGCAAACATTCAAGGAACAACTATATTACAAAGGGAATGCCCCCCATGCAACTCCCTCCCATAAAGGTACACCTCCCGTACCCCAAACTTATATATATCAAAGTGGAAAATGAAGCAAACTCCACTGCTGGCAAAAGTAGTTTTGGTTAGCAGACTTCTGAAACTACCTTTGGTAAATTGACAAGAATCTATTGTGGTACATCTGAATATGGGCCTTAAGCAAGGCTTCAACTTCTGTATCCCACTTCATGCCTAAAGCATGTTTCCAGATCATCCATTTAGTTCATGTTTTGGACATTCTCTGACACATGTTATTCCTTGACTACAGTGTTCTGTCTGAAAATACTTAATGCTCATTTCCACTTTTATCTGTGTTGTATGTATTTTTTAAAGTTTATAGAAGTCATAATCAGTGATAAATTACATGCAGGTATTATTCCTGCTGTAATGTAAATAGAAAGGGAAAACGTTCTAATGGTGGTGTTGGGGGAGCAGAGCTGGGATAACAAGGAATGGGGGAATCACTAGAATGAGTAACTGTGACATTAAGGAAGATGATTTATCAGGGAGAAGGATGGGGAGTTCCTGTATTGAAACTACATAGCTTCCAGTGTAAAGTAAAGGTCCTCAGGGTGCTGGACACTTTTTGACAGAGATGAAATTGCTTGCATAATCATCAAACAGCACTGCAGAAGAGAGGGTAAGTGATAGTTGGTACAAATGGGAATATATGTGTCTGACAAAAGGGTACAGAGATGCAGTTACATCAGAACAGCAGGAAGGTACATAATGAAGTCATATAGCAGAGTTGCATTTCTTTCTCTAGTGACTTGCATTTGAGCATTTTATTAGAACCTCATTGGGACCAAAAAAAAAGGTTTAATACTAAAAAATGGTACTTTAGTGGGGCCACAGCATGTCCATTATGTTGTGGGGGAGCTTTGTATTGTAGTAGTGGGTGGGGAACAACAGTAGTGGTGTACAACAGAGATCAGAAAAATAGACATTTCTCTTAAATCTTAGCTACAATATCAGAATGGACTAGATGTTTACAGCATAGGCTTGCTGATCTGCTTGCTGATAGAAGAAATTAGCAATACACACTTGAACATTGTTTGAAATGTTTGAAAAGTTACTGTGGCATTGAATAAGGGGCATACAGTCACACTGCATATCTCAACCTTACCAAGGCCTTTAGCTCTATCCCCAGTGTTGAGATTATTGACAAGCTCTCCTAACAGCACATCAACCCAGACATAGGTGGCTGGATTGGTAATTGGCTGACTGGCAGAACCCATAATGTTAAGGTTGAAGAATTTGCTCTATACAGAAAATAATGTCAACTGTGGTGACCCACATGGATCGGTCATAGGTCCCCACCTCTTTGGCAAACATGTCTGTGATATAAAAGTTGATATCAAGATACTATGGCTAACCAAGTTTGCTGATGATTGCAAACTGGAGGCAGTTATCAAATCCCATTCTGATACTGAAACACTAGACCAAGGACTGGATCAAACAGATGACTGATATATTAATCATGGGCTTATCTTCAATACCAAGAAATGCAGTGTAGTTTCCTTAGGTAAATGTGGCATCACTAATGCTTACCATATAGATAACATTCCATGTACATCTGACACTGTCATTAGGGAGTTGCATATATATGTTGACAAGAGACTCTCCTTTAACCACCATGTCTTTATGGTGGTTAGAAATTTCTTTTACCTTGCACAACGTATCCTCTGTGGTAGTTCCTCACGGTCGAAAAAAGTTATATTCTCACTTTCTTCATTCATTATTAGGCCCAACATTAAATATAATGGACCCAAAGGCATGTATTTGCTAAGCACCTAAACAAGTTGAGAGACTTCAATGCTTCTTCACCAAAAAGATCTTAGATTTCAACACCGACAGCTACTCTAATAGACTAAACCCCCTGTCCCACTACACAGTGTTAAACAGACTACTGAGGGTTGGTGTCTGATTAGCTGCCCAATCTATGAATGCTGCATCACTCTTTGAATTATTTCACCTAAATAGAAGCAGTGCTGTAGACACCTTAACATTATCACATCAATGGCAGCAGATGGCCTGACCGATACCTAACCTATGAATCTGGGAACTACAGTTGTTTACCATAACACTGACTTCAGTCCAGTCTGATAGAGTAAGATGACAGGGATTTTCCTGATCTTACTTATTATCTGGAATGCAATAGATAGGACAGGTTGCTAAATGCAATGATAAGTGTTACAGCATCAGGCTTATATTTTTGGAACATGCATATTGACATTAATTATTTAACAGAGGAACTGAGAAATGCCATTATGAAAATGTCCCTGTTCTGTTGGCTATGGACCTTAGTCCTTGATGAAGTAGAACACTGGCTCTGATGACTTGTAGTGGGTTGAAAGATATGTATAAGGCATTAAGATATGCAAAAAATGATTTTTATATGTCTGTGGACTGTGCCTCATGGTCCATTCTTTTGTTTATAATCTTATTAAAAGACATATATAACAGTGTAATAATTGATGGTTTAGAGCATATTTCAAATAGTCAGTTTTCAGAATAGTCCAAAAAAGTAAGTATATAATAATACCACTGCATCATTTGTTAGTGTTGGTAGTTATAACAAAATACAGCTCCCTGATATGCCTTGTCCTAGGTTAAGCAGGGTATACCGATGCACTGAATGCATAAATCAGAAAATGATCACATGATCCACATTTTATACAGTGTACCTCTGGTGGTAGGGCAGATTATGAAAGGTAACACTGTAGTATAGCTTGAATAAATAGGTACTAGTGCAATTTTGAATTAATTTAATTATACCAGGGTTGTTTTGAAGGCGGGAGTTTCTGTGGGGCATATGCAGTGAATGTTTTGGAAGTGCTTTTTACATGAGAAACTGTAGCTGCTAGAGTAAATTTAGAAAGTATTGAGTGATAGTGGGATTGACAGACCTTGCTTACAATCAATATTTTGACAAGACGTAGGTGGCTATTAAAAGTAGACCATTAAACATTACAGCTGATTGCACTGAGTGTAACAATATATCCTTAATTAGCATGTCAGATGGGGACAATAAAAAAGAAGAAAGAGGAACATCTCTTTTGCAAGCCTAAACAGAAAACACTAACATGGCAATATACAAATATGTCTGAAAATGTATACATTCAAAATAATTTATGCTAGGGGATATATGTGCCCAATTATTTACTGTAATTCTGAATAATTAATACACTCCCGTGTAAGAAAGAATATTTGGTTTTCTAGAAACCAAATGTCATATTATTTCTAGCTTATTGCAACCTTGATGTTTTCATAACTAAGTAATGGAAGGGTCACTGGGCATGCATATAATTTCCCAAGAAGGTATAATGATGAAAGATGGAAAAATATCTCTTGGTGAGAAGGACTTAACATTAATGGGTAAATGGGACTTGTCATCTATATGGGGTTGCAGATTCGGATGAAATCTCAAAATGGAGAAAGAGTATTTGATGCTGTATACAGAACTATGGATGATCTGGAATTCATTTGTGGGGGTTACAGGTTAGAATATTTGAAGGCTACAGGATGATTAGGAAACAGGCAGTTATTGGCAGATTCTCCACATGATCAATCCTTCTAATGCTTTATTAAAGAAATGGATAAAATATTCAAACAAGTGAATATTTGCTTCCCAGCAAGACTAGTTATCTAAGTATCCCTGATAGGAAAAGGTGTCAAAAAGGGTCGCAGGGAGCTAATGTAATTTTAAACATGGATACTGTGTGGTATTAAATAGTGCAGAGTTCAGTTTGTGTACCTCACGTACAAGCAGATCCAAGCCTTTTGACATTATTAAGGAATGGCAGCAGTCCACTGTTTTGTCCACTGAATGAGTCAGATTTTTCCTGCAACAAAACTAGGGGACTGTCAGGCACCCATCATGACTGTAACATTATCAATGCAGCTCAAACTGATAGATGTATCTACAATTGATACGCTGGGCAATATAGTATTCTTCAACATAAAGTTATAAAAGGAATTAGTAGGACAAAGAGGAGACATGAAATGAGTAATATGAAGTTAAGTGAATAAATAACTGAATTAGTAAAACAAAAATCACACTATAAGTTGGCAATGAGAAGGAACAGTGGTCTGTACTGGAAACAACCACGGACGTGAGCAAAGTTGTTGTCCATAAGGCTTTTATGAGAGAACATGGCCGGTGGGTTTAAGCTGATCATCCTCTAATTTTTGCCTTTAAGGGCTTTGAATTCAAAAGCAGGTATTGTTGTTTCTTTTGACTGATGTCACTTCTTTTGCTGCAGTTGGAGCTGCATAGGATGAAGATCAAAGACCTGTATGGTACACAAAACTACATGCATGCAGGCTGCTCACTGATGTTTGTGGTGTTTGAAAGCTGAGTGTATTCTTTACTGGATTGCAGTACCACAGATAGGGTACTGCTGCCTAGAATATTACCTCAGTGATTACATGACAGTGATTATAATTGTTCAGGTGAATGACCACACCTGCTGCAGACGTTTATCACTGCTTGCAGAAAATATGGGTTGCAGCTGCGTGAGAACACATAGACCTTTTCAAATGTATCACTTCTTTAGACAGAGGGTCATATTCCAAAATGGAGTTTTGTAGGTTTACAAAAGATACTATACCTAAGCTTTAAATAACCATGCAATACGTGCATGCTGAGAAATTGCAGAACATCATTGGGCTTCTTGGTTTCAAATAGATGGTCACTACAATGAGGCCCAATTGTTAAATGAGTTGGCTACTCCATAAACCAGAGTATAAGTTTAGGGTTACGGAGGATGTGTTACCTTACCTGTGAGTGCATGCAGGAATGGCTTATTCAAGATTTGAGTGCAGTAACAGAAGGAGATGTCACACATATGTGCAGATCTAACATTCGGCAGATCAGGAATGACACCATTTTTAGGACAAGCTTCTATGCTGTGGTGCCATTGGGTTTGAAAATGGTCACTGACTCCATGAGACCCTGCAGTAGATTAATTGAGGAATGAGAGAATGAAAGAAGGAATCTGGGATCTTGGTTGTAGAAGTGTAGGTTCAGAAAGGATGGCATACAAGATCAACTTTATAGTGTTGAAATAATGTTTTTTTTTCTATCAGTTTTGAAAGCTTGAAGTGAAAAGTTGTGGATTACCTCCACTGGAGCTCTGCCACTGGTTGCATTTGGAGACTTCTGTCAAAATAAGATGATATCCTCGATATAAATAAAGGAAAATAAACATATTTAAAAATTTGTTTAACTGCACTATATAGTGGGCTAGTATCAATGCACTTGTGTTACCAGTCACATAAATTTTAAGAAGAAAACTATCAGCAGCTTGTATAACATGGTTTTGAAATTGTTAATGTTAATATGAACAAGCAATACTAGATGCCTAGAGGTGTTGCTAGAATGATTATAGACACATATCTGGTGGTGTCACTAGGGTTTACCAAGATTTTAATAACCAGCTAGGAAGAAAATGTTTATAACAGAAAATTATGAAGCATTTCCTACCAGAGCGCTTATTGTTGAATTTAACAGATGGGGAAATATGTATCTTTAAGACTGAAGTTCATATGTAGATTGTTTTTCATGCTGGAAATAAAAGTGAATGAAACTCTTTGTATTAGAATCTGAAATATGACCTGTTTCAGCACACTTACTGGAACCAACAGAATTAAAGTATGTGGATAACAACACATGAAGCATTTAGGCCCTCAGTCTTGGACGTATATAACAAAACAGGTATACCTTTTCATGGCATTTAGGAGGAAAATGCCATGGACTACATTCAGCCACCATTTCTGATGAACTGATGCTAAATAGGGCATAGCTAAGGGAAGAGAAGTCATTAAATTATAAGGAGATGGAAAGACATAATAACATTTTTTTCCAACCAAGAAAGAAGGAACATGAGCAGGAATTGTGCCAACAAATACGTATTCATGTTGTACACCTGGACTAGTAGTATTTATGGGGAGATGGGAATAACAGAAGTAGGAAGGCATGTGTTGTATTATTCTGTGAGCTGTTTGGGTGTCTGAGCTGGTTCAGCCAAACAGGGAGCAGAGATTGACAGCAGTGCCATTCTTGAAATGTGTCGCAGTAAATGGAATACGGATTATTTAAGCTGGAGAAAAAGAAATCTGATAAGAAAATGAACAGTTTGCTAGGATAGATGTTTGAATAAATATATATGTTGAAAGATCATGATTGGCAGGAAAGGACAAACTTTAGAAGGAAAGGACATTAGGCTGGATAGCCAAAACCCCATCTCAGCTAATGAAAATGAAGGCCCATAATTAGACCTCATGCAATATACTAATAATAATTCTTGCACTATAATAATGATCATAGTACAAGAATTATTATTATTATTTATTTCAGTTTGGTGACCGGGGAGGTCCACTGGGCTTGAGAGCCCGTTTTCAGTGGAGGCCCGGGGAGAAAAGCTCCACAGTACAATGTTACATCACATAATGAAAATACTAGCAAAATACAAAGAACAATTATTACAATCAAAATAGGTGGAAATTCCACAAAACAGTTGGTATACAGTATGAATTCATTTAAAATTAAGCAACTAAGATGTTAAGAAGAATTGTCCAGGAGGACGACAGGCATAGAACATAAAGATTAGAAGAGGGGATGTTAGTTACATTAACAAATGTATGACTAAGAGGCAAATTAGAGAGGTAAAAAGTTTA
Source organism: Protopterus annectens (assembly GCF_019279795.1). NCBI lineage: Eukaryota > Metazoa > Chordata > Ceratodontiformes > Protopteridae > Protopterus > Protopterus annectens. The sequence goes on along the minus strand of NC_056739.1, from coordinate 378,533,796 downwards.
GTCAGGAGAGGAGGAGGAGGGGAGATTGGGAGGTATAGAATGAAGAGTACAGTTACATTTTCTTTGAGTGTGCAGGTGGCAGTGGAGTTGTGTTTTGAAGGAGTGTAGGTTGTCACAGGTCCTCAGAGTAGAGGGCAGGGCATTCCATTTTTTAGCTAGGGTAAAGGAGATTAGAAGCTGACCAGCTGGGCGCTTTGGTTTGTGGATGGAAATAAGGTTTTGGTGAGAAGATCTGAGGGGTCTTGGGGGGGGGGTATAAGGTTGAAGAATATTTGATAGTGCGGGGCAGCTTCTAGGTTGAAATATTAGTTTCTGGGCTAAGACAATTTGGAGGTAGTCTAGTTGATTAGGGAGTTCAAGCCAATTTAAAGTTTGAAGGGAGGTGCAGTGATGGGAGAGGGAAGTTGCCTTGGTGGCGAATTTGGAGATTTTATTGTAGCATACTTCCAGTTTGGCGGGTAGGGTGGAAGATAGATTTGTAAACAGAGGAGCACCATATAGAAGAGATGGGAGGAGATAGGTAGTGGCCAAGGTATGTCTAGTAGAGGGGGAGAGGAATTGTTTGTTTCTGTATAGGAGGCCAAGTTTTATGTGGGTTTTCTTGATGTTAAGTTGTATGTGGGTACTGAATTTTAAGTGTTCATCAATGGTGACCCCTAGTAGTTTGGCAGAGGGAACGATGTCAATGATGGAGTTGTTAAGGCTAGTAATTTGAAATGAGTTTTTTTCAGTGGGGGTGGATTTAGAATGAGTGAATAGAAGAATCTTAGTTTTGTTAGCATTTAGTGAGAGGTGGTTTTGGTACATCCATTTTTCAGTGGTTGAGAAGGCGGTTTGAGTTAGAGTCTTGAGTTCTGTAAGGTTAGAGGCATAGCAGATCAAATTTGAGTCGTCTGCGTATTGGACAATTTTGGTATTGGGAATAGCTCTGTGAAAATCGTTAACAAAGATGTTGAATAGCAGAGGGCCAAGTATGGATCCTTGGGGAACTCCTGTGGGGGTGGGAAGGAAGCTGGAGGAGGATTGGCTCCATTTCACGGCTTGGGACCTGTCTGAGAGGTAGCTGGAAAACCAGGTTAGAGTTTTTGGGGAGATGTTGAGGTTAGATAGATGGTTTAGTAGATGGGAGTGGGAGATGGTATCGAAAGCTTTAGATAAGTCTAATAGAACTGATGAAACTAAGTTACCAGAGTCTCAAGCTGAACTGACAGAGTGTAAGAAGGAGATAAGGGCTGTGTTGGTATTATGTCCAGGGCAGAAACCATTCTGGGTAGGAGAGAGCAATTTGTGATTGGTTAGGAATGGCATGAGCTGCAGGTGAATGCATTTTTCAAGAATTTTTGAGATGGGTGAGAGGATGGCTATGGGGCGGAAGTTGGAGAAGTTAATGTTTTTGCCACCTTTATGGAGTGGAAGAATGAAATCAGAGCGCCATAGTTTGGGTACATAGGACTTGAGTAGTGATCTATTTATCAGGATGCTGATGGGGAGAGCAATACTTTCAGAGGCAATTTTTAAGAAGGAGGAGGGGATGTTGTCAGGGGCATTGGTGCAGGGTTTGAGTTTGGAGAGATGTTTTTTTATAAGGTTGGTAGACACAGGTTTAAGTTCAAAGATAGGAGTTGAGAGAGGTGAGGTGGAGGAAACCTGGGCAGAGGGGGGTGGGGAGATGTTGGGGAAGGTTTTGATTAGCTCGGCAATAGTAGAGGTGAAGAAGGTATTAAATAGTTCGGCAATTTCTTGGTCACATTTGCTAGTATCAGGGCAGGGGTTGTTAGTTGTACCAGGCTTAAGGAGAGAGTTAATGGAGTTCCAGAATTGTTTGGGTTTTTTTGCATGATTTATTTGTAGATGGTTGTAGTAGGACTTTTTATCTATTATAACTTGTTTTTTGGCTAGGTTTCATAGTTATTTGTATTTAAGTAAGAATGCAGGTTGTTTATGATGGAGATAGCTTTTCCAAGATTTATCTCTTTGTTGCATGATTTTCTTGGTTTCTTTAGTTAGCCAATGGGCAGTCTTGGCTTTAACTCTTTTAGTTCGTATTGGAGCTAAGGAGTTTAGGATAGTAAGGAATTTGGAGTTGAAGAAATCAACGGCTTCGTCTAGGGGTAGTGTTTTTAGTGGGTTCCAGTTGGTGATTTTGAGGGAGTCAGAGAAGGTGGAGGGGTTAAAGTTAGATAAATTTCGAGTATGCAAGACTTTGTGGGAGAATGGTGAAGAGGAAGTAGTTTTATGGGTGTAGGCAGGGAGGTGGTCTCCTAGTGGGTCGGGAGTGACACCAGATGTAGTAGTTCTGTTAGGGTGAGACACCAGGATCCAGTCTAGGATGGAGCTGGTGAGGTTGGTTTTGTTGGGCCTGGTGGTAGAGTTAATAAGTTGTGTAAAGTTGAAGAGATTGATTGATATGGTGGGATTATGATCAATGATTTTTTGCCAGTCAATATTTACATCTCCCATTATGTAGGTTTCGTAATTAATATTTGAGGAGGTCCAAGAGAGGATGTCTTCCAAGGTATTGGTGTTGTTACCAGGGGGAATGTAAAGGGAGATGATGCAGATACTTTTGTGGTCATTTCATTTTAGAATGCCAGTAACTATTTCAGCGTTATTAAAGGAAGGGATAGGATTTGGGAAGGGAGTGATGGATAAGTGATTGGAGTAGATTAGAGCTACACCACCACCTCTTTTGTTTAGGTGGTCAGATCGGAGAGATTGATATCCTGGGGGAAGGAATTCTGTGTCAGTTATGTGTGGTTTTAACCAAGTTTCAGAGATGGCTACTATGTCGGGTGAATTGTGCTTAAGCCAGGCATGAAAGAGGGTAATTTTATTAGCTAAGCTTTGGGTGTTGATAGTGAGGAATTTGAGGTATTTACAATTAGCTTTGTTGTTGGAGGTAAGGTTACTTGTTTGAGAAATGTTTGGTCCAGGGTTGGGATGAATGTCGCCTGCTAAGCAAAGGTAAGAGAGAAGGTGAATAAGTTTGTTGGAGAGTGTTTGGTTAGGAATGGATGGTAGGGGGTTGGTTTAGGTTTGTAGTATTTGGTGGGTATTTGGAAGAGTTTTAATGTTGAGAGAAAGGTGGGGTGAAAGGGGGTTAAAGAGGCAGAGATATTGTGGAAATGATTTGTAGGGTAGGGAGGTGGAGGTTTATGTGGAGGGATTAGGTAAAGGTTGGTATAAGAGGTGGTATGGTACAGAGGGAGAAGAATAAGGAACAGGAGTAGTGTGGTGGCAGGGAATATAGTGGGAAAAGAGAGCATCTTAGAAAGTTGTTTGATTAGAGGAGAAAAAGAAGTTTGTAAGTTAGAAAGCGTTATGTAAGAATTGGTGGGTGGGGAGGAATATTGCTAAATGGGGTATGTCTTGGTGGAGGTGGAGGTGGTTCTAGGGGAAAATGGGAGGAGTAGTCCTGTGAGGGGATTGCATGATGTAAGGGGGAGGGAGTATGGGATAGCAATAAATGTAGGACCACTGGGGGCAGGTGGGAATTGGGGGCAGGGTAGGGGAGCGGAGTGAGCCACTTGAGGGCTTAACGGAGCGGGATAGAGCAACAGGGCAGAAGAGTTCAGCTGAAAAAGTATCAGCCACTGCAGGTTGGAGCAGAGGTAAGTAGGTAGAAGTACAGTAAGACTGGGTAGAAATTAATAGAGTTTGAGCAACACTCGAGGAAAAGTATAAGGTAGGGAATGTGGAGTAAAGTAGTTCTAGTATGTATTAGTAATTAGTAATAACTAGTATGTAGTAGTAATTCTAGTTGTTTTTTATTATCTCCATGTAAGACCTTGGCTCTGGTATTTCTTCTGTACATCATATTAGTTTTGACTGGTTTTGTTCAGCCCTGACAGGTTAAATTAATGAATAAGTAAATGAGTTAGGCTTTTGCCTGAGATTTGCAGAAGAGGGGCAGTGGTCTCCTGCTTTATCCAGACTATAGATGACTTTGTTCCCACATAAAAAAAGTCTGTGAAGATTTTATGTGGCTTATTACCACCAAGCAGGGTCAGGTCTGCTGCTCATCACAAGATCAAACCATTACAGAGATATATCTCTGACCCACATGTTGCTCATCACAACATCAAACCATTATAGAGATGTATCTCTGTCCCACATGCTGCTCCTCACAATATCAAACCATTACAGAGATGTGTCTTTGTCCCACATGCTGCTTGTCACAACATCAAATCATTACAGAGATGTGTCTCTGTCCCACATGTTGCTCATCACAACATCAAACCATTATAGAGATGCATCTCTGCCCTACATGCTGCTCATCACAAGATCACGCCATTATAGAGATGTGTCCCTGTCCCACATGTTGCTCATCACAACATCAAACCATTATAGAGATGCATCTCTGCCCTACATGCTGCTCATCACAAGATCACGCCATTATAGAGATGTGTCTCTGTCCCACATGCTGCTCCTCACAATATCAAACCATTACAGAGATGTGTCTTTGTCCCACATGCTGCTTGTCACAACATCAAACCATTACAGAGATGTGTCTCTGTCCCACATGTTGCTCATCACAACATCAAACCATTATAGAGATGTATCTCTGCCCTACATGCTGCTCATCACAAGATCACGCCATTATAGAGATGTGTCTTTGTCCCACATGCTGCTTGTCATAACATCAAACCATTACAGAGATGTGTCCCTGCCCCACATGCTGCTTGTCACAACATAAAACCATTATAGAGATGTGTCCCTGTCCCACATGCTGCTTGTCACAATATCAAACCATTATAGAGATGTGTCCCTGTCCCACATGCTGCTTGTCATAACATCAAACCATTATAGAGATGTGTCTCTGTCCCACATGCTGCTTGTCACAATATCAAACCATTATAGAGATGTGTCCCTGTCCCACATGCTGCTTGTCACAACATAAAACCATTACAGAGATGTGTCTCTGTCCCACATGCTGCTTGTCACAACATCAAACCATTACAGAGATGTGTCTCTGTCCCACATTGTAAATAGCTTCTCATTCTGCTAGTTTTTCCTGCTTATGAATGAAAACATGTTGATACTTAGATGGAACATTTAACAAATAAACTATGATTGGTGTCTGGAGCATTAAACAGCAAACCAATGTGGGGTCTGTGGCACAGAGAAGGAAAACTGCTTGTGACCTAGAAAACCAGGATTTGATTTTCCTGGCCCCTGCAGTGGAAGAACTAATGAAAGGAGGGTGACAAATAAGGGGGCCATGCCCGTCAACATTTTTCATGAGGTGGGGGGGGGGGTTAGAATGAAATGTCAGGAAGAATGTAACTGCAATGTTACCAGTGTTTACAGGAGATCACAGCAGATTGTATACTGGGCCCAATGAATGCTCTTTGAGGGTGGAAACTCCAGAGACACGCATCACCACAGTGGTGGGGAAGTTCAACTCTCAGGTCTGCTGCTGAATGGTGAGTTTGGAACCAGTACAGTGGGGTTTAGGGCTTAACTGGTCCATCTACAGTGTGACAGTCTTTGTCCAATCAATGTGGCCCTCAGTCCTGGCAGCCATTGAGTGACCAAGGAGGAAAAATCAATGGTCTGTGAAAGATCACAATTCAGAAAACAAATACAGAGCTCAACCTGTCTGCGGAAGGTTGCCGACAGCACATCCGGTCTTTTCCATAATTTCTTGCTTACTCAAACAAATACAGATATCTCACTGCTATTTCTGAGTCTGAATGGGTTGGAAGAAAGTGAAACCCTGTAATTGATTTTCATGCATAGAAAAGGAACAGACATAATTTTTCCATCCTTGGAATAGACACAGACAATTATGCTGTTGAAGAGAAAACTTACAGATAAATAAAAAAAAAAAAACTGTCATTAAAGTGGCTGTCACATTTTGCGAAGCTCTATCACAAATGTCTGAAGCCTCATATTAATCAAACATGCTCATTGAACTGTAGAACTTCCTGAGAAATTTCTTTTAAATGGACTTTCACAGTATGAATAAGAAAGCATTTTCTTCCCTTTTGAGGGTTATGTGTTCATGAAATATTCCTTATAATAAGGTCAACAGAGGGATTCAATGGAAGAAGGTTTTTTGGCTTATCAGCAAAAATATAGCTGTTTTAGATTGTCTATCTAAAAGTTATTGAAATTTAATGATTAAAATGAGCTGGTTAGCAAACTAATTGTTTTACTAAACAGAATTCCTAAAATAAACATTTTTTTTATTTTGCATCAATACATGTTTTAAGTATTCATTTTATTTTTCGCAAAAGCAAAAAATAAGAGGTCTGTTTTGAATACCTGAACTTTGCCTAATTGTAAGGGTTGTTATCTATTTCCCTAATCTATAGACCAACTCTCAGGGAATCCATGGAGATTAAACTGAACAGCTATGAAGCTGATGTTTTTGTATTCCCCAAACAAGTATCAGGACTGAAAACATGTTGTAAAATGTAGTGCAATGGCATAGACTGGGAATTTGAGCAGTAATGCTAATAAAATATGTAAGAAGCAGCTTTCTCCATTCCTTGGTAGCCATGGCTACACAGCAGAGTAATAACAATAGTTTTGTGTGTAATATATTACTGGTGAGATACATTCATTTTGTCATGATAAAAACTCAGCCATGTCACACTGACCCTATAAAAATGAACAACAAAATGAAGGGAACTCTTATTAGCTACATAAGTAAAATAAAATTTCTTGGTTAAAATGACAACAATCCAAGCTTTTAAGCCTATTCATTTCATCCAACAGGGTGTACAGTACTAAGTGAAAGTCACGTGAGGACAGGGATATGTTTCTAATGATGTAAGCATGCAATGCAGAGTTTTTGGCATATTTTGAGCTGAAGTGAATTCATCAAAATGCATTAAAATGTGTTTATTAGGGTGCAGCTTTATGATTTTATTTAACTGTCAGTAAACATAGAGCTAAAACTCATTTACTAATAACATGTCATAGGTGTGGAAAGAGTTATAATAAAGTAGACAGCAATCTTTACACATAGTGTGATCTAGTAACTTGCTTATTTTATTTATTATTTGATTTATTTTTTTATTTATTAAATTGTGTCTCTCAAACTAATAATTGAGGAGAGGACCTCTGTCACAGTTGTGAACATCAGGGATGTAAATACTTAATATTATCAGCTAAGACATAGGTACACCTTTGGGAGAAGATAATTTCCCCTGCAGCAACCTCATTTACAGCCTCTGCTCATCTCACTTGGCAAAGGTTGTAACATCAGCAGTCTCATCAGTGTATAATATGTAAAGGAGGGTTAGCTTACTAAAATGGCATATGATGCTTACCGGCATTTGAATGTATATGTCACTATATGCAGCAGAGAATGTATATTCAGATTATGACTGATTTCATTTGTATTTAAGGCTTTGCATGCCACCATAATTTTTGTAAAATACATGAAGTACTGAGCATAATAAAGGTTATGCCCATTTGACCTGAAAAATGCCCTTATTTGCTATGTGTAATACATATTTCATGATGTGTAATTAAAGCTTGAAAGTCGACTACTGAAATGTCTGCTGTATCCAACTTTTCTCTCTTGTACAAATACAAACACCCATCCTCTTTAACATCAGTCAATAGCTCTCCACTGCCAACTTAAACATAAGAATACTACCTCACTGTTGTATGACATCTGAGAAGTTCTACACTGAAGATAATACATGTTCGGCTACTTATAGGGCATTGGCTAGTCACTGTAGATTTTCGATTGAGCAGTTGCATGGAAGTATTTGCACCCTCCAATTTTTTCTAAATCCATGTATCGGTTGATTTTAATTTGAACTGTTTAGAAAAAATGCTAATTTACTCCTCTAAACTGTACACTTCAGTGAATGCTTTCCATAAAAATACAGATTGTGCAGTATTCTTAGAGGTACATCCATTGTTTCACAGCCGTACTGCTGTTATTCCTGAATTAGTGTTGCTTTGTAGTTAGAGTATTTGTGCTCTGTCAGAATCCATTCTCATGCACCCTCCTTCCATTCAAATGCTGCATTTCATCTATTATTCCTGGACAAAGCTAACATGTTTGTCACCCCTGTGGTACAAGTTATGCCTTTTGCTTCTTGGTGGCTGTTGGTGACACTAATTCAACAGCACAACTAAGGCCATGTTGCAAATGAGAACCTCGGAAACTTACACAAATTAAATCAGTAATATGTGCAAATTAGGTATAGAATCATAGCTAGTATTGTGCAGATTTCCTTGTCTGATTGCTGCACACATCTGACTCAACTTGTGGTTTTTGTCTGCCCTTTAATTAATATATTCAGCCCTGAAATGTTAGTCTCCATTAGGTTGTATGAAGGATATTAGCTTACTGTTATATTTTTTATCATAGATGTGGTTTTGAAGGCAATTTTCATTATTTTTCAGAGTATTTCTCAGCTGGAGACTAGACTGCATCAAAGTGTTACATTTACATATTTTTTTAAATGGACTCAAGTAAAGGAACTTTACACCAGCTTTTATCTCTGTGGCGGCCAGATTAGAGCTATTTCCTTTCCAGACTTCACATGTGCATGAATGATTGTTCTACCCTGCATGCTGAGTCTTCCCAGCTTCCTTCCTTTGTATCCCCTTGCACTGCTATGTCACTGTCCTGTACATGTAGAAACACCAATTCACTCCCACAGCAGATGGCATATGCCAGTCCGATTAAGCTTAAAGCCATAATACCACAGCTTCTTTCATTGCACAACCTATATCTTAGCATTACTGAAATGACTTTCTCCATCCTCCTATATTACCTGAACCAATATATTTTTTAAAACAGGCGCCCCCTCATTTCTTGTACAGTTTTATTGCCTCTATTCTAAAAGGCATTTTTTTCATGTCTCACACATCTCATAGCTGTTTAAAAGCTGTTCCACAAAACAGTATTCACTGTCTAAACTACAATATGCATTATAAATATAATTTGACCATCCTACTTGCCATTTCCTTGAACTGTAGGTCCAATTTGAACTATAATTGTCCACTGTCATTAAGTAATTTTTTTTTATATACAAACAGCCCCCCCCCCCCAGCTATCCATGGTTAGCTGCTTTAGTCAGCTAACTTTGTTGCTTAACAACTTGACTGTTATTATTCTGCTATACTTCCTTTAATACAAACGTCTCCCACTCTAGCCACTTGAGCATTAGCCAGTTATGTAACAGTATCCCACAAAACTACATCACCCCCTACTGATATATAAACATTGTCCACTCTTTGCAACAGTTATCCATTAAGATTATTCTCTGGTGCTCCACATGGACATAACTCATGTATCTCAACCTCCTAGCATTCAACAGCAGCCATCCATCTCTCTTATACTTACTGAAAATGTTAGAATGTTCCTGCAAAATATACTATTAGCATTTTTGAAAATATATAAAGGTGCCTAAAGGCTTTTTACATTACACAAAGAAAGATTTTGGAGACACTGGTTGGTCTATTTCTCAAGTGTTTCACTTGATCCTAGAGAGTTACCTTAAGGGTTAAGGGTATATTCTCCTTTATTTACTACCCACTATATTTTCCTTCTTAACTACTATCTACACTATTTTTTTCTGCTATCTACTCCTTTCTTCTATCTGCACCATTTTCTTTCTATTTACTACTTTCTCCATTCTCTATGGATAACTCTTTATGCATAGTTTTGCATGCATTTTTAAGTATGTTTGCATCTGTATGTTCATGTATTGCCAATACTGTACTGTATGATAATTTTCTCTAAAGTAAATTTTCTATGCATATTTAAGCATATATATTAAGTACATTAGTATTGTGTATGTTGCTGTACTGTCAATGTTTTATTATATGTGGAGCTTTTCTCCTCAGGCCTCCGCTGAAAATGGGCAACTTGCCCAGTCGGACTCTTCTGATAAACAAATGCAAAATAAATAAATAAATAAATTATGGGATAGTTGCACTAACCCTGGTCTCTCCTGCTCTACATCTCCAAACCCTTAAAACAGTCATGTAAGGTACATTGGTCTCTCTTTGCTCCATACCTTTGTGTTTATGGCTTACTTTCTTATCACATTTTAGCACATTCATTTTCTGCTATCTCTGCAATCTGTACGTTTATAAAAACAGCTGCACATGAAGTATCGATATGCTCTTCTTTCTGCTTCTGCACAGTTTTCATCAGTTCAGCTGTGAACATGGTTCTGGACTTTTCAAATCGCTCTCTAAAATGCCATTCTAACATATCAAAGAAACATATTCAGGAAAAGTAACTGGGGTTAAAATATTACCCGTGTTCATGGGAGTCAGTCCCTTCAGAGGTTCCGTTTTGAAACGTCTTGTCATCAGTTTCTTCCTTCAAAATTGTTTTCCAAACAGAAGGCATAGTACTGAAAATTCCACTGACTTGCTTTTCCCCACTTGATGTTTTCTCAGTGGAAATTCTTGCATGAAAATTCATGCAGTATCTTCAGACAGGTGTTGTTTTCCTTTTCACTCTTCTTTTTTTGTGTTTATGAGTGGATTCATTGTCTTATATTTCCTTATATAACAACCCCCTTGTGGGAATTCCTGTTTTATCTTTAGACAGGTGTGGTTTGGTCTTTTAGTCACTTTTTATGTTTATGTGTAGGTTCCTAGTTTTGATTACATTGAACTTCACAGCTAGTTTTTGAGGGACTCCATTATTCTGGTTCCTGAGCTGGCACTTTGGATGGTTTCTGAACTATTTTTCTCTACTCATGCTACATCATCTGGTCTTTGTGTCTCAGGTTTATGAAATATATGTAATGCATTGGCTTCATTAATGCAGGATAAACTCAACACTGCTCTTCCTGTCAATGTTCATCTTATTGGTTATCATCCATCGGCCTCAGTGGCACACCTGGTTCAATTGTCTGGAATTTTGTGTCCATGATTAACTATCACACTGCCATTATCACATTCCATTTAAGTCTATTTTATTTGCAAACAGAGAGACTGAAAGTGTCTTACACAGCTGCATTGTTAACCTTTGCAAGGTAGCAACAGACTGAATTTTCATTCATTCATTCATTCATTCATTCATTCATTCATTCATTCATTCAGTCATTCATTCATTCATTCTTTCAGTCATTCATTCATTCATTCAGTAATGTATACTTTATCCCATGCAGGGTGCAGGAGAGGCAGAACCTAACCTGGCAGTCAGTGGAGTCAAAACAAAGTAACTAATCCTGGATAGGATTCCAGTCCATACTGTTTCCCTCTCGCTCATGCATGCATGAGTGCACACACACACACACACACACACACACACACACACACACACACACACACACACACACACACACACACACACACACACACACACACACACACACACACAAACTCTATGGGCAGTTTGAAGAACCACCAATTCACCTACAACATATAAGTGTAGGATTTCAAACAACCCAGAAAAATCCATGAGTTCACAAGGAGGGCATTCTGGCTGTGTTCATGCCTCAGTACAGAAAGCACCCTCTCCAGGAACTGAAATGCAGAACTGAGCACTCTAAGGCAGTACTGCTAATGACTGCACCGCTAGGCTACACTGACTGAAGGCTGTCTTATCTATTTATAGCAATACCTTGGCTGTATTCTAAATTGCCGGACTCCTCCATTAATAGAGGTAACTTTCAATACTCAGTCCTCTTTTGATTCTGGCATACCAAGTTTTGCATGTCTGAGAAACTTCCAATAGTGCCTTCTTGATTAAGAGTCCAGTACATGCTTTTATCTGTTTATTAATACATGGAGTGAAATAGATGATAAATTCATACTGAATGTTTAAAACCAGAACAGCATTATGTGCCTCATAAACTCAACTGTCCCATTTGCAAGTCATGACAGAGGTAGGGTGTTGCCTTCCTCTTTCATACAAATATTGATTGGGATATTTTATGTCATAAGTAAGCTGTCCTGGTATGCCCCACTGAAGTCTATACCTCCCTTCAGAACTGACTATGCAAATGTGTTCTAAGGAATGGAATCTGCCCATTCACAGTTCTCCCTCATCCCATTTTATTTTGTCCTTCATACCTTGAAACTGCGTACCCGCAGTGGTGGTGCTGCGGTAGCGTTGTTGCCTCACAGTAAGACGCTGTCCGGTTCGATTCTCAGCTAGAGCGTCTTCTGCATGGAGACATGCATGAATGGGCTTACCTTTGTTGAAGGTTGTGCATCAGGGCTGGTAACTCGGCACGTAAAAATCAACTACCAATCATTAGCAGACTGGAGTTCTGCTGTGGCGAAAAGCCGAAAGACACAACAACAACCTTGAAATTGAGTGAAACTTAGACCTTTCCCTAGAGTTTCCAGGAGTTTAAGATGCTCTTCTAAGGAAACAAAACTCACTCAGAAATCTCTAAATGAAAACACTATTTTCTAAAAAATTTCATCAAAATGGATGCCTTGAACTGTCAATGTTAAGTTGTCAATCTCGCCTTCATTCTTGCTGGATGGGTTCGGAGCCGATCCTCGGCTCCGACTCGGCACTTGCTTTAGCTTGAGAACTCCTTTTACCAGCTCGAGGCAACCCTATATCCCATGATGCAAGGCGGAACTACCTCAGATCTCGTTTGCCGCTTAGCGAAAGAGGTCTCCTTTGCCAGCTGAGGTAAGTGATTTTCTTGGTAAAATCAGAAAAGCTTAGTTAGGGTTTTATTTTCCCCTTTTATTCATAGTATAGTCTGTAGTGAGTTACAGCCCTCCCTATTCCCTTGTTTTTCAAACTTTTATAACCTTTTTATAACCTTTAGTGTAAAGTTTTAGTTAGGCCTAAAAAACCCCCATTGGTTAATCCCTTCCTGTGTGTTGTGTGTAGGGGATTAATTTTGTGTGTTTGTTGGGGTTTGTGTGTGTTACTTCCTCCTAGGTCATGTCTAGGGAAGGCAAGGTCTCAGGCTTCAAGAAGTGTGACTCGTGCTGTCAGAAAATGTCTCTGACAGACGGTCACACTTCTTGTGTTTATTGCCTGGGGCCTTTGCACCTGCAGGACTCCTGTGCTTTGTGTCACTCTTTTAGCCAGAGAGTCCTGCAGGAAAGGAGGAATAAGCTTATCCTCCGTGGCTTACTTAAGCCAGAAGGTTCCCCCTCTAAAGCAGGGTCTGGGAAACCTTCTAAGCCACCGAAGGCTCAGGCTTCAGCATCCAAGCCTCCTCCGGTGGCTCCGGCTCCGTCGGAGCCGAGATCGGCTCCGGCTGGAACCGATGTATCTACCATTAAAGTAGTAGGTTCGGCTCCGGCTGGTGCCGATACCTTGTCTACTGTGGCCTTGTCGGCTCCGGCTGGAGCCGACACCTTATCCAGCATCGGAGCCGAGAAACCTTCGGCTCCATCTGGAGTTCAGGGGACTTCGGCTCCGATGGCTTCGTCCCGAAAGAGATCTCGGTCCCCTTCATTACTGAGTATCCACTCGGCTCCGGGGTCTCCTCTTTTGTCGGAGCGGAGCCATCGGAGCCGATCTTCGAGATCTTCCAGGCTGTCTGACCACGACTTGGAGAGGGTGGTAAGCAGGCTGTTGAAGTCTCAGGCACTGGCCCAAATGCTCCATAGCCCGTCTCAGCAGACTTCGGCTATAGCCTCACCCCTTGAACTTCCTCCTCTGACTCCACACCAGAGTTCGGAGCCGGAGCTTCTCGGGACAGCGACTGTTTCGGTGCCAGAGCCGATACATCCTTCGGCTCCGTCGTCCTCGGCTCCGATCTCCTCCTTGAGGCCTTCCTTGGAGGGATCCGGTCGTCGGGTTTCCATTGTCGGCTCCGAGGGGGCTAGTGGCATCGGACCCTTGTCCGACCCCGCTCTCCCTCTCGGGGCTTCGGCTTTGGTAAGCTCGGCGCCGACATCGGCCTCGGAGCCTTCCCTCTCATTGGAGCCGGGAATTCCTGTTTCCTCGGAGCGGGGATATTCCAGCCTCCCGGGGAGGGGAGCCTTTGAGGTGATGAGGAGTGTCCTGGCCTCTGAGCCTGGTCAACAGTCCATCCCTCTAGCTCCTCCCTCATCAGTGCCTGTAGACGCCTCTTGCCAGCCTCTTGCTCTCAGGCCCAGGGATCCATCACCCCAGGTTTCCCCACTGGGAATTTCCTCCTCTTCCCAGGTTTCTCCTGATCCTGCAGGGGAACCCCCTCGGAAGAGGACGTGTAAGAGGAAACACACAGACTCCCCTGAGTCTACTACATCTGATACCGACTTAGATGAGTCGGAGGGTTCCCCACGATCCCCCTCTGAGGATGTCTCCTTTTCAGACATCCTTGAGCTCCTCAAACAGAGGGGGAATTGGCCCTCCATTGACCCCTCCGAGGATGAGTCGGTATACCTGGAGGCTTTTGGATCCCGACCCTCCACCTCCTGGGTGTCTCCGCCTTTCGACCGACTGATGCGGGTAGTGGCTCGGAAGGCGTGGGCTGCAGATTCTGTGGAACCTGTCCCCAGGAGACCATCCAAATCCACCACGGCCCTTCCGGACAAACAGTTCCTTTCCAAGGGTGTCTCTGTGGATGCTATGGTGGTGGCGGCTGCCACTAAGAAGGAACTGGCGGATCCTTCAGTACCTGTCCATCCTCCTAACAAGGATTCTAGGACCATGGACAGGTATGGAAAGCGGATGTTTTCTTCAGCGACCTTTGCTATGCGTTCGCTGAATTATCTTTGTCACTTCACCAGGCTTCAACGAGATATTCTCAAGGAACTGGGTGAAGTAGTCCAGGATCCTTCTGCTGCTGGGGCTCAAGAAAAGATTGCCTCGCAGCTTGCAATCCTGAATTCCATATCTGACTCCTCCATGCGGCTCATATCCTATGCGGCCGATGGAGCGAGCAGGGCCGCAGGCACAGGAGTTGCTCTTAGACGCCAAGCCTGGATGCGGCTTTGTAATTTTCGGACCCCTTTAAGGCGTCCTTCACTAATACCCCTTTGATGGTTCGGCTTTGTTCGACCTCAGGTGAAGGATACCTTGACCAGGTGTGAGCAGGACGGTAAAACTCTTTCTGCCGTTGGAGTCCAATTTTCCACTCCTTCTAGACCATATCCCAAGGGTCAGAAGGGGGGGAAGATGTGGTTCCGTAAAGCCCAAGGAGCACGTGGTCAGTTTACCCCCAGAGGCAGAGGGGTAACAATAATAGACGCCCTAGAGGCAGGGGTCCTCAGAACCAGGGCAACAGGGAGTCTCTTCCTGAGAAGCCCTTTCAGCATCCCTGAGGTGTTGCCCGACTGTCCACCCTTGGAGGCAGTCGGGGGAAGGATATCACTGTACCCAGTAGCCTGGCAATCCGTATCACAAGAGATGTGGGTACAGTCGATCATATCCGAGGGTTACAAAATCCCCTTCGAAAGGTTTCCCGTACCTCTACAATCCCTTCCAGACATCTCACCCGGTCAAAGGGATTTGGCACAACAGGAGGTTTCAAAACTCCTAGAAAAAAGAGCCATCCAGACGGTGCCGGCAGACCAGGTAGGATCCGGTGTCTACTCGAGATTCTTTTTGGTCCCCTTAAAAGGACGGGAGATTGGAGACCAATATTAGACCTGAGCAATCTAAACAGATTTGTCAAGAAGGCAAGATTCCGGATGGTCACGCTTCAGTCCATTCTGCCATTTCTGGGCAAGGACAACTGGATGTGCTCTATAGACCTTCAGGATGCGTACTATCACATAAAGATTCACAGACGCTCCAGAAGGTTTCTCCGCCGCTAGGGACCAGTCATTACCAATTCAGAGCACTGCCCTTTGGCCTCACTTCAGCCCCCAGAGTGTTTACCAAATGCATGGCAGTGGTCACAGCTCATCTGAGACGTCAAGGATTCCAGGTGTTTCCATACTTGGACGACTGGCTCCTCTCCGCCACCACCAAGTGTCAGCTTCTTCAGTCCAGAGACTACACACTACAACTTTGCAGGAGTTTGGGAATTTCAGTAAATTTCGAAAAATCTTCTCTGCTGCCTTGCCAATCTATCACCTTTATAGGCGCAGAATTAAACACCGTCAAAATGTTAGCCAGACTAACAGATCAAAGAATTCTGGACATCCAAAAATTCGTTCGGATTCTATTGCAAAGCAACAAGATCAAAGCCAGATTTATACTGAAGGTTCTAGGTCTTATGGCTGTGGCCATTGTTCTTCTACCACTAGCTCGCTTCCACATGCGTCTTCTGCAGTGGATGCTATTCACGCAGTGGTCGTACCACAGTCTTCCGATGAGGCACGAAATCTTAGTCACACAGTCGTGCAGAGCTCATCTGAACTGGTGGATATCTTCCCCTCTTCTTCATCAGGGCCGACCCTTTATTCCCCCTCCTCCAATTGCCACAGTCACTACGGATGCCTCTCTGATCGGGTGGGGGGGGGCATTATCAGGGCAGGATGGTCCACGGGATGTGGCAACCCATAGAATACCATCTGCACATAAATGTCCTGGAGATGAGAGCAGTGCTTTTAACGTTGCAAGCCCTCAACGACTTTCTTCCCACGGGGACTATTGCAGTACAAACGGACAACATGTCCGTGGTCTGGTACATCAACAAACAGGGCGGGACCAGGTCCTATCCGTTATGTCGAGAAGCTCTCAGACTTTGGCAATGGGTGATCTCTTCTCAGCGGTTTCTGATAGCAACGCACATCCCCGGCAGGTCCAACCTATTGGCGGACAGGCTGAGCAGATCCATTCTGATGCCTCACGAGTGGTCTCTCAATCAATCTGTAGTGGAGCAGATATTTCTAAAGTGGGGCACTCCTTGTTGCGATCTTTTTGCTACTCCTCAAAACAACAAGTGCCCCGATTTTTTCACTCTCTTTCCCCTTCCAGGCCAACCCCTGAGAGACTCTCTAACCCAGGATTGGCCCCGGGGACTTCTGTACGCTTTTCCTCCTTTTCCCTTGATTCCACAAGTCATTCAGAAAGCCACTGTTTCGAGAGCCAAGTTGATCCTCATTGCCCCATATTGGCCTCGACAAATTTGGTTTCCGTCTCTGCATTGTCACCTTCTGGTGCAGCCCTGGCATCTGGACCCAGTTCCAGATCTCTTGGTCCACCAGTCGGGTCAGCAGCACCGGGCCATTCATTCTCTCAACCTCACTGCTTGGTTGCTCCACTTCCTTCCCTAGCCAGTCTACCGATGATTTCTGACTCAGTCAGAGACATTTTAGTGTCTTCTTTGAAGTCGTCCACTAGGACTGTTTATGCTAGCAAGTGGCGACGTTTTTCTATTTGGGCAAATTCCAAAAATATTGATCCCTTTACTGCTCCTGTACATTCTGTTTTGGATTTCCTGGTGGAGGTTTTTCATTCAGGATCCTCGTCATCTACAGTCAAAGTACAACTGGCTGCTATTTCCAAGTATCATGTTGGCTTGCATGACAATAACATTATGTCTCATAGATTATGCAAGGCCTTTCTGAGAGGAGTTTTTCTCCTAAAACCACCTATAAAGCATCCTCCTCCGCAATGGGATCTAAACTTAATGTTGGCATCCTTGATACTACCTCCCTTCGAACCATCTGCTTCATGTTCTTTGAAGTTATTGACCTGGAAAACTATATTTTTACTGGCTGTCACTTCTGCAAGAAGGGTTTCCGAGATTCAAGCTCTCTGCATTCGTTCCCCTTATTTGGTTTTCATAAGGACAGGGTTTCATTAAGAACTAACCCTTCCTTTCTCCCCAAAGTCGTGTCTCAAACCAATATTAACCAATCTATAGATCTACCAGTCTTTTTCCCAAACTATTCCGACAGAGCTGAACAGAAACTGTATTTTTTGGATGTCCATCGTCAGCTCAGGTACTATTTGCATAGAACTAAACAATTCAGAAAATCGGACCAATTATTTGTCTCCTATGCAGAAAACAGGATAGGTCTCCCAGTTTCTAAAGTGACCTTATCCAGATGGTTGACTTCCACCATTTCCTATGTGTACTCTCTCAGAGGCAAACAGCTGTCTTCTAAACCAAAAGCTCACTCAACCAGGAGTCTATCCACTTCTGCAGCTTTTCAGGATAGACTTCCCATTGATACCATTTGTGCAGCAGCTACTTGGGCTACGCCTCATACCTTTGTCTCTCATTACAAGTTGGACTTGGCCTCCAGAGATAGGGCCAGTTTTGGTTCCACAGTTCTCAAGAGTCTGTTCCATTGAGCCACCCGGGATACAGGTGCTAGGGACGCGGTCCCATCCAGCAAGAATGAAGGCGAGATTGACAACTTAACATTTAGAAGTTATGTACCTACCATAACGTTCCATGTTAGTTGTCTTCTCTGCTTCTTTCTTGCGTCCCTCCCTCCTTCCTCCTGGCCTGGACAGATCTTGAAGAGTTCCTATTAGGTTGTTTTCCTCCTGAGCCTTCATATGAGGACTTCTATTAGGAAATTGTATTCCTATTGTTAGGATAGTCTTTAGCAGGGTAGGTTAGCTACCAAACGAGATCTGAGGTAGTTCCGCCTTGCATCATGGGATATAGGGTTGCCTCGAGCTGGTAAAAGGAGTTCTCAAGCTAAAGCAAGTGCCGAGTCGGAGCCGAGGATCGGCTCCGAACCCATCCAGCAAGAAAGAAGGCGAGAGAAGACAACTAACATGGAACGTTATGGTAGGTACATAACTTCTAATTTCTTTGCATTGTGCAGAACTACCACATACTCAACTTCTGGAAATTACTTAATGAGAAAGTTGACTGCTGTTTTCTTATTTTCTTGCTTCAGTGCAGAGTGTGTCTGATCTCTTCCACAATGAGTCAACACCTCTCTCTTTCAGATTACCTTCTAGTCTATACTATACTAATTTGGCAGGTCATGTATTAGACATATGAAAAACTCAGGGTGGGAGGCTAGCATAATGGTTAAGGTGTTTGACGTTAACATGCAAGTAATTTGTATTTGAGCATTCAGAATACATTTTGGGATATCAGTATTTCTTGCCCTCTAGATATGTAAGGGAAGTGTTGTACTGTTTGTGTTGAACTTATTTTAATTCAACTGTATATATGTTTTTTTTTGCTAATTCTATGTCTTATTAACTATTTATGTTTTTGTTGGTTGACAGAAAGTGTTTTTCCTCTAGGATTATGTTGTTAGACATTAGTAGGTCCATCCTGAAAAATACATTAAAACCTGTTATCATCAATCTTTCTCTGTTCTGCAATTTCTTTGTACATCTTTTGCTGTACTTTTGTATTCATCGCTTTGTATTATTTGTTACATATCAGTTCTGTTATGCATTTACTGTCATTCATGATCAGTGCTCTACCATGGTGATCAAAATGTAAATAAAAAATAAATATGAAATAGCAGAGGGAATAGGGTCTTAGGATTTCAGTTGTCTTTTACTGGTATTGACATAGTTCAGTGACTGTGTGGACAGGACAGGAGAACTGTTTTCAGACACAAGTCAGGTCAAAGGCAGGATGAAACAATACGTGTGATTACAAACATAACACTGACAATACACAGCAAACTGCAGTTATGAGTTTGATTGTGACTGAGTTTGTTTTACATGTGTTTGTGGCAGGAAAGACAATAGTCTTGACTGGTATTTTGTAATCACCCAGAATGATGCTGAGATTCAAAGACAAGATAATTTGATTTAATAACTGGCTATGTAGCTGGTGTCATTTTAGGGGAGTCAGTGGATGTTAGTTTGGGATGCAATGGCTGACAAGCCTTTTTGCTTTGCCAGGGATGGTCTGCACCTCTTATACCAAGGTTTTCACATTCTGGCTAAAGCCTTTGCTGCTCATATAGTGCTTTTTTTAGTCAGAGTCTGTATACTGGACATTCCAACATAGCAGTTTCTAATTTGTAACACATTAATATGTGTCTACACAATGCTAGAAGTCTTAAAATGTCTTTAAAGCAATGAAATAATTATTTCTAGTCATGAGTATACTGTATACAACATCTTTATACTCCTAAGGCAATTGTGAAGGAGTGTCATTTGTCAAGTATATCATCAACTTATTTTAGATTCCTTGGAATGTTGCATTTGAACACAAACATATCCATATCACCATAAAGAAGACTAATTACCATTGTTATAGCTAGCCATAAACTACCCTCTATATCCCCTTCTGAGCATCATAGCTATCTTTGCAACTCAGCTAAAATCCCCATTAAATAAACACATTCCTGCTGAGCGTATGTTCACATGAGTTTTCTCCTGGTGCTCGGTTTTCCTCCTGCATGCCATATACATATAGTAGGTAGATTGGGGACTCTAAATTTTCCATAGGTGTGAGTACATGCATGTGTGACATGGAAGAGAGACATAACAACCCCCTTCTTGCCTTCTACAATCTGTGAAAAAGCAGTGGCTGCTTTTGGGGCAACTTGTGAGAGTGATAGCTAGAGATTCGTTATCACCCAAAAGCAAATTATTGTAAGCATAAAAACTGACACAAAGATAGGTATCAGTAAATATAATTATTTGGTGTAAAATAAAAATTCAGCATGTTACAATCCTATACAGATTTCTAGTACGCACATTAAATAATGTGGTTGAGAAGAGCCTTTATTTTAACACAAGTACATACTTATGCTGGCCTAATAACAAGCATTGGTTCTGAGTCCCTTGTTCAATAATCCATGAACAGCACTTTGGTGACTTATTTACAGCTACCAAGAAGCAAGTGTGGACTATACAATTGCACAGAGAAAATATTATTTGTAACTATGCAGCATTACTACAGGAAGAAATCAGGGGCGGCCCGTGCTATTGGACAGCCGGACTGCAGCCCCCCCCCAGCTGTAAAATTAAAGAAAATAAAAGATAAAATAAGATTAAAAAAAATTTAAAAAATTTGCAGACTTTCGCGCATGCGCACTAGTCCGGACTGCTGCTGAGACAGTCTGGAGCATGCTCAGACTGTTTTAGCAGCAGTCCGGACTGGGAAACATGCAAGAGCAGAGATCCCAGAAGTCTATGCAGTTGTAACTGCATATACTGTCGCTGGAAACTCATTGGACTCGGACTGCAACGTCGGCAGTCTGGAGTCTCTCGTTGGGGGAAGATCTCACGTGGTGGATGTGCGGACTCTCGTCGGAGGAAGATCTCGCGGCAGCTATTGGATTTATGTGGATGTATTGTGCAGCTATGGATTTATGAGTTTGGGTTTGCAGCTGGATCTATCGCTCCAGGTAAGACAGCTATGGATGGTTGGGGGTGTGTGTGTGTGTGTGTGTGTGTGTGTGTGTGTGTGTGTGTGTGTGTGTGTGTGTGTGTGTGTATGTGTGTGCGCGCATGTGTATGTGTGTTTGTGTGTATGTGTGTGTGTGTATGTGTGAGTGGTGTGTGTGTGTGTGTGTGTGTGTGTGTGTGTGTGTGTGTGTGTGTGTGTGTGTGAAGGAAATGTGTTCTAGCTGTAATACGTTGGGGTGTGTAACTCTGCAGCAGGTTCACTGTCTTAATGTGGAGAGTAATGAGTCCTAGTGAGCCTCAAAAAAGTAGCAGTAAGAGTACAGGAAGTGTAGTTAAACTGTGTTCTGGAATAGAAAGTGTTTCAGCTGTGTAAGGAAATCAGTGGTCAGTTGTACTGGTCTAATATCTTCTTACACCGTTTCATAAACCTTTGGGGCCAGTATGGAAAAAGCATGCTTTATGCCTTTCAGGATGGATTGTGGAATTTGCAAATGTACTGTAGTTGGTGTGAAGAACCTTAAATTATAAAGAGTTGCAGCTCCTTCTGGAATTCTCTGAGAAAAGGAAAACCTTTCCTCCCATACCAGTCTGTATAACACAGTACCCAGAAGGAGGGATGCTCTTTGATGACTGGCAGCCATTTGATATATGATGTGGAGGTAGTTATGAAAGGTACAGACAATGACATTTTTATGATCACAGACATTTGGTTTAATTATGTTAAGGCTTTAATAAAACTAAAAAGAATTTCATGGATTTTACAGCTGTAAGAAGAGGAACAGAGGTGGTGGTATTTCTATTTGCATTAATAATATACATAAGGGAGTGGAAACGTATAACAGATATAAATCTGAACTTATTCTATATTGTTGAGTTTTGGAAGCACTCAAAAATATTTTGCTTTTGTAGAACTCCTTCATTAGATCTTGGATAAACAATTAAATTCATAGAAGAACTAGAACAATGCAACATAAATAATAAATAATAAATAATAAGTAGTATTGCCCCCATGACTAGAAATGTAAATGCTCCACATATAGACTGAAGCTTTAAATGGCTACTTCTTGAATAAAAAAAGTGCTACTGTAACCCCAATATTAACATTTGCAAGGCTAAAGTTTAAGAGATGGAAGATTTGGAAGGATAATATAAACTCCAAAATGCTTTTTAATATATAAAAAGTGCAAGAGAATATAGAGGAGATGAGGTTTGCAAACAGAATATATGAAACTATATGCTTCTTCTATACTGACTAACATGGCAAAAATGGAACTAAATAAGCTCTCCAGTTGTTACAACCATGTTGCCAGATTTGTTTTCCACACCTACAACTGTCTAAACCTAAACAACTTAAAACTGGCTTCAATTGCCATATCTGTTTCTCTATAACCAACTCACTACTGCTCTTAAAATCCTATATAACCCTGATAAAGTCCCTGCCCTCAGAGCTTTAAAAAGTCCTTATACTAAACCTATAGAACTCCGATCTACAGATAAAGTTCTACTAAATACTACTAAATCAAACAACGCAGCTGGTGACTTCCTGTTTTCCAAATACATCCCCAAAAACTGGAATAATCTCCCGCCAGACTTAACTCAAGAACCATTTGTGGCCAAATTAAAAAACTTAATGAAACTCTTTTTCAGATCTCATAGGATATGCACCTGCCTTAACCCTACAGGATAGACATTACAAACTTCTCCCTACCTTCTCCCCTAGTGAAGCCCCCACTTACCTACCTCACCTAAACTATTACCTCCCTTTAAATACTGCTAGTACTTAAGAATAATCCTCCTTACAGAAAGCCTAATGGAATACTGTCCTGGTATCTTCCATTTTATTTACTCTTACTGTCGATGCACATGACAGATTTATTTTCCAAATGCTTACTAACTATATGCATATCTGTTTTACTGCCCTGTCGGTTCTCGTGTTTTGTTGCAATAAGTTATGTTTTTTCCTTCATCTTTACAATGTATCTGCCACAATCTTTGTACCTGTATTTTTGTACATTTGATTCTATTGTATCTCGTATTATTATTACTATTACTGGGCGGCTACGGTGGTGCAGTGGTTACATTGCCACCTCACAGCAAGAGGTTCTCGGTTTCGATCCTCAGCTGGGATGCATTCTGTGCTGAGTCTGCATGTCCTCCCTGTGGTCACGGGGTTTTCCTCCAGGTGCTCCGGTTTCCTCTAACATCCCAAAGACATACTGCAGGTGGATTGGACACTCTAAATTGGCCCTAGGTGTGAGTGTGTGCATGTGTGTGCCTTCTGTGGAAGGTTGGGTGCCAGGCTGGCAACGTGACACCATAAAACTCCACTGCCAATCATGAGCAGACAAGGTGATCCGCTGTGGCGACCCCTAACCAGGAAAAGCCGGAAGAAGAAGATTATTATTACTATTAGTAGTATAATGTTTGTACTTGGATGTAACTGATTTGTATTTGGAGCTTTTCTCCCAGTACCTCTGCTTGAAATGGACATATATCCAGTCAGACTTTCACGGTCAATAAATGTAAAATAAATAAAATAAATAAATAAAAAAAATAGTTGGCAAGGTTTACAAATGATAATAAGAAATATTTTATTCAAACATATCAGAGAACACATGCATAAGGGAAGGGACAACTTTGTGTGAAGTGTTGGGATCAAGTTATAAACTGATACCAAAAATATAGCTATTAGTTTTTTAGGAAATTTAATGTGGGCTGTAATAAACTTTTAGATGAAATACCAACTGATAAAAACTCATTGATGTAAAGTGTCCCACCAAAGCACTGGAAATGTGCACATGTAATTCTGCTACATAAAAGAGGGCAGATTTAATGTATCTAACAATTCCCAATTGAAAAGTTTAATTAGTATTATTGGTAAAACCTTTGAAAAGAATAATATTCAAATGTATGCATAAAGCATCAAAAACATTAAACCTCTGAAACCATTGACATTTTCCAACATGGACACTATATTGATAGCTACTGTATAACAAACATTACCTCTTTTTACATAACTATAATAACAGCTGGACACAACCATATTCCAGTGAGTGATATGAACCTGCATATAGCAAAGGCATTCAGTTCTATGCTTCATTTTTCTGTTATTAAGGAACCGGAAGAAAATGATTGGAACTATTACTTGATTAGATGGGCAAGAAATCGGTTACATGGGAATATATCTAAATTCCACATAGGTAATGTTAAATCATATCTTTATAATCCATTTTGTAGATTACGTGAGGGGTCAGTTTTGGGTCCATATTTATTCACTGCATTTATGTCCACTGTGGAAATGAATGATAAGTACTGGGTGCTTACATTTATATTTGTAGATGATTTAAAAGTTCCAAGCTTAGTTACACCTTTAAAATGTTAGAATGTACTCCAAAATTATGTTGACAGACTAATACAATGAGCAGAAACCAATGAAAAAAATGTAACAGTAAGAAATGTATGGCACTTCACTAAGGGAATAATAATGTAAAATATCCATATGGTATCAATAATGAATTGGTCTCCGTGTGTACAAATAGAATGATTTTAGGATTCCTATGCAGCTCGACTAAAGAAACTCCAGCTCTACTCAGTTGTTTACCGTCTACTCAGAGGCGATCTATGCCTGATGTACAAAGCCATGTCTAACCCAGAATTAATGGACATGTTCCACCTCAAAAAATCCAAATCCCTTAGAGCTACACACTCCAGGGACTTAAACCTCAGCACAAAAATAAATAGGAGATGCTGGAGGGACAGATTCATTTCCCAGAGGCTCCCCTTACTCTGGAAAAGAATCCCAATTCATGTTAGACATAGCCCCTCGCTGACCCTCTTCAAGCGAAATCTGGTTGCGTGGATGGGAAATTGCAAATTCACCCCTGGGATCTCTTCTGTGTCCCTGCTTGACAGAGGCACAGTAAACTAATCTTAAAGGGCTACCTTCTGTGACCTACTATACAGAGGCACAGTAGGCTGATCTAATAGGGAGGTGAAAGCCAAACACACTCTGGCTAGGCTTATAAATGCCCTAGGGCAGATAGCCTAGTATCTACCTATGAACCTATAACTATTTATATGAGCTTTGTCTACAAATTCTCTCCTCTGACCATTGAAACCTATTTTACCCTGCTGACTCCATTATTCCCTTCCTTAGCCTGGTATTGGAGGGTGCTGAGGTGGGAAAAGTGAGAACTTATAAACAATGCTGATGAACTAGTAGCCTAAACAGTTTTCACGACTGCATTAAACTAAGGAAAAAAATTCTTATACTTGTGGAAAAACAGAGAAAGGCATCATAAAGACAGGAGTTGTGGTGAATTTGTGTTAATAAAAGCAATAAAATTTTTTGGCACATAGGGTTTGGGGAGTGCTACACATTTGTCAACAATGACTTAATAGATTTTATGAGTGACAAAATCTATCTGTTCAGAGGTGTGTGTGTGTGTGTGTGTGTAAATGCCCCAGTTGCTATATACTGGTGGCTAGAACAAACTCATGGTGGTGTAGTAGGGAATACCTCAAGCTTGAACCCTGTACCTTGTATGCAGGTGTTAAAGACCTGAATTCCCTACCCACCAACATTTGTAAAAAAATTGCTGATTTTTGCCTCATATTTGATCTGATATGTTCCTCATAATATCTGTGGTTTCTAAATGCTGTAATGCTTGATATTTGATGGTGCAGTGGTAGCATTATTGCTTCACAGCTGCAGGTTCTCAGGTTTGATTCTTGGCTGGGGTGCCTTCTCTGTGGGGTCTGCATCTTCTCCCTGTGTTTGTTTGGGTTTGCTTTTGTGTCCTCCCATGTTACAAAGACATGTCTGCATTATTTCTTCCTGGGCCTCTGCTGAAAATTGTTTTTTTTTTTGTTCCAAGTCAGACTGTCCTGATTAACAAATGTTAAATAAAATTGACAGGCATTTGAATTTCAGACTTCATATTCTTCAGAAAATACATAGTAACACAACCTAAGTTTATAAGATGAATATTTGAAATTTGTCCTTGTTTTTGGGACTGTGTTACCCTATTATTGGCTTTGTCCAGGTTTTTTGTGCTAAGGTTCATAGGTTCATAGGTAGGTACTAGGCTATTGGCCCAAGGGCCTATGCAAGCCTAGCCAACAAGGTTCCCTGGCTTACGCCACCCAAGAAAGTTATTTTCCTGTGCCACTGATGAGCAGAGACACAGAAGTGATCCCCGAGGTGTATTTCCTATTTCCCATCCACTCAAGATTTTTCTTGAAGAGTGCTAATGAAGAACTTTGCTTGACATAGTTGGGTAGCCTGTTCCAGAGTATGGGAAGTCTCTGGGATAGGAATCTATCCCTCCAGCATGTCCTGTTTATTGTGGTGACAAGGTTTAGGTCCCTAGAGCGTGTATCTCGGAGGGATTGGAATTTCTTTAGGTGTAGCATGTCCAACAGCTCTGGGTTTGACATAGCTTTTTATGTTAGGCAGAGATCACCTCTGAGTAGGCGATATGCTACGGAGTAAAGCTGGAGTTTTTTGAGGCAGACAGTGTAGGGCATTTGTTTGAGTCCAGTAATCCTCTTTGTGAGGTACTTCTGTAGCCTTTCCAGCTGCTGCAGATGTCTTGTGAGGTACATTCCAAAAGTGGCGTTGTACTCTACCTTCTGTAGGATGTTCACATCATTTGGGGACTTGACTGTGGCTCCTAGTTTGCAGTCATCTGCGAACTTCATTAGCCAGAGGCCTTTTGTGTTAGCCTGTACTTCAAAGAAGTAGATACCAAACAGGAGCAGTCCCAGGACAGAAACCTGTGGTACTCCACTTGTCACTGGTTTGAGGTCAGATTTGGAGTCTGCAACTTTTACAGAGTGGGTTCTGTCAGTGAGCCAGTTGGCAACCCATCTTGTGACATAGGGATTTATGCCTAGTTTATTGAGTTTAGCTATAATTCCAGAATGGGGAATGGTGTCGAAAGCCATGGCGTGGTCAAGATAGGCTGTGTGAACCACTTTACCCTCATCTACGGCTTTGGTGACTGCCTCAAAGAAGTCGATCAGGTTCAGGAGGCATGATCTGCCTTTCACAAACCCGAACTGGGTGGGATCCAGAGTTTGGAGGTTACCAATGTCTTTGTTTATGAGTTCCATGATGATACATTCCATGGCTTTGCAGACCAGGCTCATCAGGCTAATAGGTCTATAGTTCCTGGGATCAGTGGTGGCTCCCCCTTTGTGGAGTGGGATAACTGTTGCTGTGCACCATTCAGTGGGCACAAAGCCTGATGTGAGGCTATTACTGAACATGGTGCTTAAGTGGGGAGCCAGTTCATTCTGAAGTTCGTGTAAAACGCAGCCTGGGATGTTGTCCGGTCCCATGGATGCTGTGTTTTTGGCTTTAGAGAGTGCAGCTTTCACCTGCGTAGTTGTGATTACAGGGACTCTGCATTCTTCCTGTATAGATATGGGCCCTTTAGGGGGTGAGGGGGGTAAAATTAGCACTGAACCTATCTGCCAGGATGTTGGCAATATCAGTTGGTTCTGTAATTTTCATGCCTTTGTGCTTTAACTCAGAGCGGATCTGGGTGTTACCATTGAGATTCTTGACATAGCTATAGAATGCTTTGTGGCTGTCCTTGGAATTAGTGGCAATTTTATTTTCATAGCTAGCTTTGGAGGATCTTATAAGGGATCTCAGCTTCTTACTGAGGCTAACCAGGGAGCTCCTCCACTCATGGGATTTTACTCTCTTTTGCAAAAGTTTCTTCCTTCTGTTGTACAGTTTGTTTATGGCAGGGGACCACCAGATTGGCTTCCTTTTTTTGGAGGATGGCGTCTTGGTTCTGTTTGGGATAGCACAATCCATGCACTCATGTAGGTGCTTATAGAGTGCATTTATGTAGGATTCAGCAGTTGTAACTGTATTGTCCATCTGCATGGGTGTCATGAAGTTCACTACTTCTGTCTTAAAAAAATGAAGTTGGCTTTGGAGAAATTTCTTACTGTGGTTTCCTTAATGGGGGGTGGAGGTGGGATGTGGATATCAAGGGTGATTAGCTTATGGTCGGATTGGACCAACAAGAATTTGACTTCAGGTGTGGAACACCGGTCACTCATGTTGGTAATGACTAGGTCTAGGATATTGTTGCCCCTGGTGGGGGTGTGGATAAGTTGATCTAGGGCACTGGACTTTATGAATTCCAGAAAGCATTGCGCTAAGGAGTTAGTACATGAGTAGTTTTCCCAGTTAATGGTGGGGTAGTTGAAGTCAACCATTATTAGGGTGTTTGGTTGAACCCTAATATTTTCCAGTACATCAAGAAAGGAGGAGTGGGAATCCTGGGGCATGGTGGGGGATCTGTAGCAAGCTACAATTTGGATTGCAGTTTTGCCAAGAGTTAGTTGCACTTGGATAACCTCGGATGCATTATGCTGAGCAACTAGCCTGGAGGTGTGGATATCCTTAATGAATATGGACACACTCCCACCTTTGGTGTTTCGGTCCAGGTTAGATGGCCGAAAAGTGTAGCATGAGTTATAGCCTGGTAGTGCAGGGGTGCTCTCTGGAGCCTTGAACCAGGTCTCAGTCACTGCACAGATATTGATGTTCTCCATTTTAAGGAGTTCCTTGAGTGAGTGCATTTTGAAATTTAGACTTCTAGCATTGAGTAGCATTACCCTCAGTTTTTGCTTACCTGTTCCTGTTATGGTGGTGAATTTGTTACTTGAACCCTACCTACAAAAGGCACTATAGGGGCATTAAGAGCCATAGCCAGTATCCAGAATCCTAGGGGCGACAGTTGCAGGCCATCTGTGGCAAAGCATTGTGGTCTGTCGACCATGTCATCCCAAGCAGACAGATACTGGATCCCCTTTGAATGACACCAGAAGCTTAGCCAATTGTTGAAATCAATCATTTTGTCCTTGTACTGCGGTATCATTCTGGGCAATGGCAGAATGCTGCTCAGGGCTAGGGTCATACCTGCCTGGGCTACAAGATCGCAGAACTCTTGACAGCTATGGCAAGAACTGAATTCACTGAATATGTTTGAGGGCTGTATTCCCTCATTACTGGGTTTGTCCAGGTGTTTTATGCTAAGAGGTTGACAGCTATGGTGAGAACTGAATTCATTAAATGATAGCCATTTAAGTTTCAGTCTTCCGCTCTTTCACAAAGCAGCTGATTTGGCCTAGTGGTATGTTGCTCGGACTGTTTTGCATAGGGACCTTGGCAGTAAAATGTATAGTGGTAACGCAGCATTTTATTCTAGCAACTTTCCAAGATTGTACAAGCAATGTTTAATGTGTCCCTGGTTTTGGGGCTTTTGACCCCCCCCCCAATAAATTTGGCTTTTTCCAGATTTCTTGTGCTGCGAAGTTGAGATGCAGTTGAGTATTGAGTAGACTTTACAAGGAGCTGAGAGCTGCAGGGGAAGAGAAGTTTAGTGCTGCTTATGCTAAATAAGCTTGCATTGTTAATAGCAAAACAGGTTGTGTACTTGCTTTTGCTTCAGAAGGTTGCTTGTTCTACTCCCACAAGGGGTGAATGCTGCTGTACTGAAAAAGTTAAGATACTAACTATGAGCCTGTTATCAGTTTGCCATCCATTTCCTATTGCAATATTACTAGCTTATCATTTTTAATGTAATATAGGCAATGTATTCCTCAGGGGCGACACTTTATTTTTCGATGAAACCATGAAATATAAAGGTGTTTGCTAGCAGCAACCTCTTCATTAGTTGCAGATTTATTTAATGTGGAATTATTTAGATGACTTTTTTACTTCTTCAGAGATTGTGCATATTTACTGATAATGGTGGACTGTAGAATTGTGCATATTTACTGATAATGGTGGACTGTAGAATTATGCATATTTACTGATAATGGTGGACTGTAGAGGTCTGAGTAGACTTTTATGATGGAAATGTTCTGAACTGGGCAGTTTTGTCATTATGGGTGCATGCATTTTGTTTAATTGTTTATTGGAAAGATGTTCTGAATTGGGCAGTTTTGTCATTACTGGTGCATGAGTTTTGTTTCATAGTTTACTGGAAAAATGTTCAAAACAATAGGAAGGTGTATCAAAGAGCACAGGTATGTTTCATATGCAAGGGGCCTATGATTTGAGAACAGGCCAGAATTAATCTTTATCTGCCACTGGTAAAATGTATTTTCTTTAAATGTGGGTTTCAATGCTGTTTCAATGAATGTAAGTTTCAAGGGCAGAGATGTTTTAATGCTAAGTTTGTTTAGCAGATGTCTTAATGTTTGTGCTGTAAAATGCAAAATAAAGCTTTCAAATGAAGTCCAAATCATCATAGAAGTAAATCAGTATGCACATTAGTGTTTATGGTAAATGGAGTGAAATAGCCAAGTAATGGATCATTGGAATGGCTGTAGGGGGAGGCTCCATTCGACCATGATTTTGTGAGGGGGAAGGGCGGCAAACTTAAAGACACCCCAGCTGAACTATATCTCCCAACTGTCCAGATTTTCAAAGAATGAATAGATTTTTGCTTCTTATTTTTGGTTTGTTACTCATAAAATGTGTGGTTTTCTGGCAAATCATTTAGGAATTAAGTCACTCAATAATGACACACTGAGTTTCACACTTTATAACTGTCAGAAAAATGCATGCTAAAGTAAGACCTGTTGTTCTAACAACTGTCTCAGTTTATACAAGAGCAATTTTTAGTACTGTTTATATGTTCCCCCAATATATTTGGCCTTGTCCAGATTTAATGCATTAACAGGTTGAGAGGTACATGCAAATAAATTGCTTTATAGAATTAGGCATAGCCAAACCTCTCAACTGTCCCTAATTTTGGCTCAAGATGTTGCTCTTCCCCCTAATAATCCCTCTGCAAAATAGCAATTTTGGAAGAAAACATGGAGGGTTTACAATTAAGAAATAACTGTAATAATCAGAGTTATAGATTACTTTTATTTCAGAAATGCATGTAGATTCTTTTATTTTGTCAGCTGCTCAAGTTAGTTGTACTAATATTAAAGTGTCCCTTCTTTGACAGGTTCCCAGCTGTATTGTGTGGCTATTTTATATTTTTACATCACATTTTTGGTCCATTTTTCGTAAAATTGTGTTTTTTTGGCAAATTAGTGACAAATCATTAAAGACTGAAGTTAGAAAATAATGACAGACATTTGAGTTTTAGATTTCATACCATTCAGAAAATTCATACTAATGCAAGCCCTATTCTATTATCTTTCTAAGTTTATAAGAGCAATATTTAAAAATTGTCCTTATTTTTGGGTCTTTGTCCCACTTCTTTGTATGGCTTTGTCCAGATTTCTTGCTCTGAGGTTGAGAGGTATGACAAATGTGTCAGGGCCATCACAGACAGCCAGAGACATTTCAAATTGTGACATACTTGTTGCACCCCACTCCCCCATGTAGTGACTCTGGATGTGTCGAAGCAAGGCAAGGAGTAGTTATGCAGTGTAAATGTGCAGAGTACCCCCCCCCCCATCCAAGGTAGACACAAGTACCAGAGTGGCTTTTCATCTGTCCTTGATTTTTGCAGAATGGTCTGGTTTCTGTCATATTTTTTGTACTGTTGATTTATGCTTATTACTCAAAGTGCCTGTTGCTCTATGTTTAACTAGCAATACTTTAATGACCATCAGGTAAGCTTGGCTGAGATCGTAAGATGCAAATAAGCTTTAATAAGCATACTGTTAAAGAATTGCCCACATTGAAAGCCTTTCTGTTGTTGCCATGCAGAGAATACTTAACTAGATAACGTATAAAGCCCTGGGTATTGAAATGCATATGACAGTATTTGTAATAAAGGACAGGATTACATTATTTTAAGAAGCTCATTACACTTGGAGACTTCCAGTCATCTCTGCAGGCTTTACCCGTAAACTAAACAGAATGCCAATCGTGTGGTCCATAACCTGTACAGTAATCCTTTTAAGCAGTGTATCTTGAGCTTATTTCTTGTTTGCTTTTCATTTTTTACTTTGATCATGTTTTCCCCATGAAACAATAGATAGTTGTCAGGCATCAAGTCTTTTTTTGGATAAGAAACATTTTTACAAGTGGGGGCATCAGAGATTTCTACTTTCAGCATGTTACTTGGTACTTTAATAAAGCTGAATATAAATTATAATTAGAACTGCAGTGCAAGAAGTGGTTTGAGTTGAGTGCTGCTTGTTTTTCTTATACTTGATTTTGACTGGCATTCCATTAATGTATTTAAAAAGTAATTTATTTTTTCATGCCTCACAACCTTTTTTGTTTCCATCTAGATATTAAGCTGTCATGCAGCCAATGCATTGAAATATTTTTATTCTTCTACACTTCATTTTGTCTTGATTGGACTCTCATAATGACATTTTGGCACCCAGAGCAGTGTAGTTAGTTTTTATGGTTTTGAGCATAGCTCCTCCCCTTCTAGTTGGCCACACCCCTTCCCATTGACCCCCCACCCATTCAGCTGTCTCCTGCAGCCCCCCTTTGATTTGAAGTCACCAGCTGCCACTGGAAGAAATGGAGATCTCAGATTGTTTCACTTTTTCTTATAAATCAGTAGCTGCAGAAATGTGTGCCAAAACTGAAATAGTGTCATATGCTGATGGGTGATGTACTTCTTCTCCCCTCATCTAACCTTCATCACATACAATGATTAGTTTGCATGAAATTAAAATATGACTGCTCCACCTAGCAAGCTCTGTTCTTTGAAATATGAGACTTCATCTTACATGCATAAAGTTAAGTTTCATCTTGAATCATTTGTTAATACATGCTTGAATCATTGCCATTGTACAATACACTTGTGTAGTTTATAAAATAGGGGTTGGGAGGGTGGTCTAATGTTTAAGGTGTTTGCCTTACAAACACAAGGTGCAGGGTTTGCGTCTCACAAGGGATAATTGGCTAGGCTCACAAGGGCACTTAGCCTAGTACTAATCTATGAACCTAAGAACTGCTGGCATTTTTACACTAGACTGAAATCCATGTCAATTTTAAAGACCTGAATGGCAGTGCGCAAGATATACTGTGCAGAGTGCTTGAACGGCTCTGCACACTGCATCCCCCAACACTGGGGCTCATATTTTTATTATTTAAGGAAGCACAATTTGCATGTGTGCAGCATAGTTCACAGTGATGTTTTGTGAATGGTCCTAAAGAACATATCTACAATTGCTGTTAACGTATTAATGTCCTTACCTCCCATAATCTTAGCAATACTGCCATTGCCTGGTTTCAAAGCTATTTAACAGACCATCAACAAGCCATCCATTGGCAACATTCCCTCTCACTCCTTCTCCCAGTCTCCATAGGGGTACTACAAGGCTTCATCCTTGGACCCCTACTATTCTCTCCCTTTACCAACTGACTTCACTCTGTCACTCCCCATGCCAGTATAATTCAATACACTGATGACTCTACTTTGATCTACTGTGCCTCCTCCTTCAATGACCTTCAAACCATCACCCAAGACTCCTTCCTGTCTCTAGAAACCTGGTTAACCAACTTACAGCTTATATTAATTACCAGTAAAACAAAACGTATGATCTTTTACCCCACTAGAATCACCTCTTCCATACCATCCTTCCACATCTTCTCCAGAAACAAAACCATGATCAATCCTAATCCCCATACCAAACTGCTAGGGGTTACATTTGACAATAACCTGAAATTCGATCTCCATATACACCAGACCATCAAAAAAGTTCACAAAAAACTCAGCCTCCTATATAGAAATAATCAATTTCCAACAAGCAGTACTGAAATGACAATCACCAGAACTCACCTTCTATCAACACTCCTGTATGCATCCCCAATCCTCAAAAATCTCCCCAAAACTGAACTTGCCAATCTTGAAGCCTGCTATAATGAAATTCCTTAAATTCACTACCAATGCTTCCTACAAGTCACATCACTGCCTGTCACTCAGACAACTCGAATGGCTTGACTTCCCTTTGCTCCTTCAATTTAATCAACTAACATTAGCTCATAAAATTCTCCACCACCCAGAAAAAAACCCTGCCCTCAAAGATATTATTCAACCCTTCTCTGCTTCTAGATCCCTTTGCTCCAACAATAAACTTCTCCTCCAAGTCACCAAAGCAAAAACTAAGAGGGCAAAGCTCTCTTCTCCAACTACATTTCTAAGCTTTGGAACTGCTTGCCAAATTTACTAATGACTACTCCCCACATCCAAACAGTTTAAAAAGCATCTAAAAACCCACCTTGCTAACTCCTGGCTCTGATCCTGTAACACCCCAGGGTAAGCCCCCTACCCCATCCCCTAGCTCCTGACAGCCCTCTTCTTGACCCTTACTGCTCTGATACACGACTTCAGCAACCCTGAACTCTCAGTTCTCTCTGTAAAATACTATCTGTTGCACCTCCAACAATTAACCTAAACTCTATACTGGAATTGTTGTCTCTACTGAAATTATGCACACTGTAAATAACTACAAATTTACATGAGGTATAATATGTTGCTACTACAATTCCTATTATTTAATGTATCAGTGTACTACATTAATGTCTTACATTTTTGATGCACTTTATAAGTTTCAAGTTATTGCTATTTTTAATACTTTTTTAATACTTTGTTACTGTATTACACTGGAGCTTTTCTCCCCGGGCCTCCACTAAAAAAGGACTCATGTCCAGCTGGACTTTTGTAGTAAACAAATGTAAAATAAATAAATAATTAATAAATATAAACAGCAAAAATAAGTTGACTTTGTAAGATTAGCAGCTTTCTAATGCAAAAAATGTCTTCTCATGAGACCATCATGAAATCAACAGACAAATGCATCTTATACATATCATTTGATTTTAACTGCAGTTTGGATTCCTGTAGACAAAACAGAACCATTTACAAACCACTGTGTAAAAGTCAAACAATTTGCTTGGAGTCTATATTGAATAATCAATATAAATTACCATTAAGTTTCATTCAATTTATCAACTGTTGCTGTAAACCCTGAATGTATAAAAGCCACACAACTGTTTTTGCAGAAGGGACCCCTTGTACCTATAAATATACTAACTCCAAGATTGTACAACAGTTGAAAAAAGGAAATATTCCCTTCAATATCACCCATTCTCAGGAGAGATCTGTCATTCCTGTCACCTGCAGTGTAAGTCCTTTTCACTTATACAGCAGTCTGAACAGAATGCAACACCAAAAGTTTGCGGTGTAAGTAAAGTAGATCAGAGGGTCCCAGTGCTTCATTTTCACTACCTTCTGTCAACAAAAGGAAATACTGACAGATTGAAGTATGAGTGCAATAAATAAAATCTTTCTCCCCACTTCAATTACAGTGAATGTTTTGATGAAAATCAGATTGATGGATTATTGCATTCCAGTAAGGTGGTGGACTCCCTTTGCTTTGTGGATGATTCACAAAACTTCTATTCCTGCATTTTCTTCCTAATTCATCCTTGATCAATGGCTTTCTTGTGCTCATGCTGTGGACATGTCATGTATGTCCAATGTATTTGTATACTAGAACAGCCATCCAGAGCCATATGAAGGGTTTCTTGATTTAGCGACCACAAATGGGTACTTGGACATTGGATCTCACTCGTTCAATAATCTTGGTTATGAATGCATGCTGGCAGATGAAATTATAATCAACTTCATTTTAATTATTGCTGAGGCAGATATTTCCTTGAAAGTGATATGTTGCAATCAGACACAATGTTTCCAGAATAGCCATTTCTTATCACTTATTTGCTGACAATATAACTTATCACTTAAAGATATTATGATCATATTTACTAATGTAAATATTATGACATAGTATACCTTTTTATTTCCTGATTTATTTATTTTTTTAACTGTGAAGAAAGAGTACTGGTAGATCAAAGGTTCTGGAGTTGTGTTATTAGAAATAAGCTGCAGAATAAAATGTGTTCACTCAAATGATACCTTATCTTTATCTAATATTGTCATAAGTAATTCAACATATGCCTGGATCAAAAACAATCATTTTTGTCATACAACGAGAATATAGCAATAACAAATGAAACACATTCCTCGGGTGAAGCAATGTAATCAACAGTGCTCTGTACTGAACTATAACAATAACATCATACGTAACATAAAATAAGTGGCATTAAACCAGAAGAAGCAGGAAAATGGTGGCAATAAAAGTAAACACCTGGCACAATTTAACTAATGAGATCAACAAAGTCTGCAATCCTACTTATAGCTCTCCACAAAACTGCCTGAGCTTAGGGATTTGCCAGATAATATGATGACACAAACTTCACTCAACATTATGGCAAATATAGCACTAATCTGGGGTCTATATTATAAACACAGAATCTGTAAGTGAATACAACTACACCGACAAAGAAAGGTCGATGTACAAAAAGAGCGAAATGCGAAATTGGTGAAAATGGAGAACACATTCCGTCAACCAACAGCACCATGCAGGTAAGCTCAAACTAACTAAATAAAATTAAATTAACACACATCTGCAGAGGGGGCAAGACCCCCTGCACCCCACACCCCCTACTTAAATATTCCAACTCTGAAACTGCACTACAGTGGGGAAAATTATATATTTCCTCATCCCTATGATTACCAATATAAAAACATTGGCAGCATGCACAGTTAGCAAAATAAATCACATTCTCTGTGTTGGATGTGCCAGCAGCTCTAAATTCAAACAGCTTTTGACTAATTGGATGTGTAAAATATAAATCCATGTTAATATCCACACAATGTGTGCAATTATAATAATGTTTAGTGCCAAATTTATTGACAGATTTTTGTAGAATATTATATCTTCTTATATCCTTATAGCATAGATGTTGTTTTATTTTTTTTTCTCTTTTAAAAATAAAATGGGGCATCTCACCCACTACATCAGTCACTTCCTGACTGGACATAAGTATAGTCCAGTTCTTTTTAATAATTTGTTTAACAAGCCCTGTATGTTGATTATATTTCATCATATAATTCAGTTTATTCATGGTTCTATTTCTTTTAACTGCCTCTACTGCATTATCAGCCCTGCCACACATATATGGTCTGGCTGTATCATTCCTTAACCCAGTAACTATTCCTTTAATTTCTTGTACCATAACTTTATTATAACCTCTCTCTGTAAAACAATCTGCCATCCTATTCATTTCCAACTTAAAAATGTCATCTTTTGTACTAAGTCTACTAACTTTCATGAGCTTGCCTTTTATCACACCCTTAAAAATGTGCCTAGGATGTAAACTTTGTGGGTGCACATATTTACTAACTTGAACATCTTTCCTATGAATTTTACATTTAAGACATGCATCTTCTTTAGAAATTACTATATCCAAGAAATTAATCTCATCATAAGATGAGTTCACTTCAAATCTCAAAAAAATTGTGGTTGAGTGCATAAATTCTACAAATACAATTAATTCTTCCTTTGTGCCATTCCATAACAGGAAGATGTCATACACAAACCTTGTTTTATAGAGAGAGGTTATAATAAAGTTATGGTACAATAAATGAAAGGAATAGTTACTGGGTTAAGGAATGATACAGCCAGACCATATTTGTGTGGCAGGGTTGATAATGCAGTAGAGGCAGTTAAAACAAATAGAACCATGAATAAACTGAATAATATGATTAAATATAATCGACATGCAGGGTTTGTTATACAAATTATTACAAAGAACTGGACTATACTTAAGTCCAGTCAGTGAGTGACTGATGTAGTGGGTGAGATGCCCCATTTTATTTTTAAAAGAGAAACAAAATTAAAACAACATCTATGCTATAAGGATATAAGAAGAGATAATATTCTACAAAAATCTATCAATAAATTTGGCACTAATCCTTGTTATAATTCCACACATTGTGTGGATATTAACATTGTTTTTTTTTTTTTTTGCACATCCAGTTAGTCAAAAGCTGTTTGAATTTAGAGCTGCTGGCACCTGACACATGCAACACATAGAATGTGATTTATTTTGCTAACTGTGTATGCTGCCAATGTTTTTATATTGGTAAAACAAATAAAAAGTTAAAGGAAAGAATAAGTGCACATTGCTCAGACATTCGTAGGAAAGTATTTACTAATGCTTTGGCTAAGCATATAGCAACATCAGGTGCAGAACATAAATTTCAGTTTAAAATTTTGCAAGTGCTGACCAAGAATAAAAATAGGGGTGATTTAGTAAACAAAACATAATTGGCCAAGTATAAATGGATTAATATTTTTAGAGCTGATCACTTACCAGGTTTGAATACCAATAATAGTATAACACCTATTTTAAAAGATAAACATGATTTAATTTGAGTATGCATCGTCCTCATGAGGTTTAATTTTAAGTAAATTGTTATAATAGTTTTGTAAGATATGGGGCACTTTAAAATTGTAATTGCTGCTACTATTAAGTTTGAATTCTGATTGGCTGTGCTGTTGTATATATGTTTGTGCTATGGTTGGACATTTTTATCAAACACTGAAGAAGAGTTTCACTCGAAAGCTTTGTTGTCTGCTGATTTATGCTGTTCATGTCCTGAACATCATATTAAACTGCATATCGAATGGTGGATTTGGGTTGTTTTTTTCTGAATATTGACTTTTATTCACTCAATTCTTTTGATTTGTTGGAAAACCTGTTGCTTTGTGTTGATCTTTCCCAAAATAGAATTAAGAAAATGTGAAAAATATAGTAAAAGAATTTACTATTTTCAGTAAAACTAAAAGTAACACTCAAACTGTTAAGAACTTATTATTTTTAATAAGATTAAAAGTAACAAACAAAGTGATAAAAGGAATAATTTTAACCTCCCTGACCATCTGCTGAGGCATAAAAATTCCCTCATTCTGTCAAGAGTGGGTGAGTTAGGATGGCAAGTTATAGAGAGGTTCTCACAGACATCAAGAGGTGCAACAAAAAAGGAGTGGGTTTTGTTTAGATCATTTACTTTAACAAGCTGTTTCACCTTGCTTGCACTCTCTCTCTCTCACACACACACACACACACACACACACACACACACACACACACACACACACACACACACACACACATGCACTGATGTGCACACACACACACACACACACACACACACACACACACACACACACACACACACACACACACACACACATACCCTTGCTTGCAATCGCATGCACACACACACACACACACACACACACACACACACACACACACACACACACACACACACACACACACCCTTGCTACTCACACACACACACATACACCCTTGTACTCAGAAAAAACAATATTCTGTAAACCTGCTTTATTTCAGTCTCTAGCGGATATGGATCAAATGCAAAAAGAATAACGAGGTATTTGAAATATAGGGGATCCACAGCAAAGATAAAACAAGAACAGAAATCTTCTGTGACACAAACTTTGATGTAAAGAAAGCACTTTTGGATAGGTTAACTTTACTTCCAACTATAAATTCCCAGGAAGCTAAAATCTAACCACCCCCTCCACTTTCTGGCTATGTAAACAGTAGACTATAGGGGTCACATGGCAAGTGGAAACTCACTGAGAAGGTATTTTGGCAAAAAACATGATAAATATGTCAAAATATTTTGTATAGCCTGTAGCACATCTTACTCTACAGAGTAAATCATTTAGTGTACACTGTTGCAAACATGGAATGTGCATGGCCACACTCCTGAAAAGTATGTAATGAGCCGTAGAAATCAAGTGACATCAGTTTTATTTCTGTAACAGAATAATTGTCCTGGAGGACATAAGGAAAACACTGAAATATTAATGTAATGCTTGCTTGATGTACTGTATTACAAAATGTTTTCACTATGGACATCAGTAGAAAAATATGTTTTCATTCTTAGTTATTTCACATCACATTGCATGAAATGGTTATGAATTTTTCTTTGTAAGTAAGGCAGGCACTAGGTGCTTGCCCTGGAAGCATTTCTATCACAGTAAGTGCACTATTTTAGAGCTATTTTCATTAGTATGTTTCAGAAATTAACTTGATAACAGAAATCTGTCCTGCTTTTACAAATATGTGTCACAGGCCAGCTACAATAAAGCATAAAAGTGCCAGCTCCTTGCACCACAGTTTGAGGTTTCTTGTGTTAGGGCTTGTTAACAGAGTGTAGCTATATAAGAATGATGCTTAATAAATAAAAATAACACAACAGACACAAGGTTTATAAACTAAGAAAAGACACTGGAAAATCAAAAAAAAAAAAATTAGCCACCAAGGCAGTAAATTTGTTTTTTTATTTAACTTTCTTTTTATTAATTTTCATAAATCATGAACTTCTTACATCATGCAGATAATTATACATAAACATAACACTAAATATTAAAACTATATACAAAAGATGCTCCTAACATTAGACTATTCTGTTTGAAATCATTACATTTTATCTAATAACTTTTTTTGTTTCATCCAGGATAACTTCCTATGTGTCATTCTTGTTGTTCTAGAAGCAAGAGTTAAAAGTTCTCTATTACATACTGTTTTGGCCAATAATGTAAATTCAGCAAAAGATGCAATTGTTTTGGTTTTCCAGTTTAAAGTGATGACTTTTCTTGCTATAGCCAAAAGAGACCAGAGAAGATGCACTTGTGATTTTGGTATGCAGTCTGGCACTGGAGCGTTAAACAACAAAAGTGCATATGTTATTATACACTTGTCAGTCCATAATGCTATTATAA
This sequence comes from Protopterus annectens, assembly GCF_019279795.1. Taxonomy (NCBI): domain Eukaryota; kingdom Metazoa; phylum Chordata; order Ceratodontiformes; family Protopteridae; genus Protopterus; species Protopterus annectens. Next base: position 378,493,069 of record NC_056739.1, on the reverse strand, counting down.
AATCTCAAAATTTCTGCCAGAATGGGACAATCACTCTGCATTCAAGGAGCATGTATACCCAATCAGCACAGAGACTCTCATCACATCTCCAACAATTATGACTAGCTTTATTTGACATTATAGCAATTCTCTGTGGGGTAAAGAAACTCCTGTGTAAAAACTTCCATATAAATATTTTCCAATATGGAGATGATGTTGTATGATTGATTGATCTGAGTGTTACTAATTTATCATTTTCAGAAAAATTAAATCTGTTCATACTTTCTAAATAACTCCATAAAGAGTCTTCAGGCTGTTTTAAGTTATCTCTTAATGTCTTATAAATTTTAGATAAAGAGAACCCAATGATAAATTGTAATGCATTTAATTCATATAAAAGAAAGAATATTTTAGGCTGTAATAAAATATTATTCACTTGGCTCGTTTTAAATTCCTTTATTAGATGTCCTCTAAAAATCTGAATATTTAACCAATTATCTTGATTTGTGTTATACCTTGCTAAAAGGCTTGTAGTATCATGAATATTATTTGTACATTAGGAAGTGATGCCAATAATTTAGTCCATTGCCTTTCATTTCCATTATTTTATTCATATTAAAAGAGTCTAGACAATTCTTTGTGTGTGCTATTGGGAATATTAATATAGAAAAATGTCTTGTTATGCAGTTATTATTTATAATTTTCCTAAAATTGTTTAGTATATAGCTAACACAATGTGATAACTTCTCATGTTTATTTTCTTTATATACTGAGTCCTTTACTACTAAAAAATGTTGTTATTTTCAGTAAACATATCATTGTTTATTGTTTCATCGGCATTAGATAGTAGAATATTCATGTGTAGATTTTTCCAGTTTGAAGTATACTTGTTACTTAACCACTTGCTTATGATGTGAATTATAACTGATTCGGCATAAAGTTCTAAGTCTGGAAATGTAATTCCACCTTTTTCCCAATCTATATTGTGCCAGTCATACTTTATTCTTGTTTTTTGTGGGAACCATAAAAACTTAATTAGAAGTGAGTTGAGCTGTTTTATTATTTTTTTTGGAGGGCTAATAATTATTGTTTGAATAAGAAACATAATTTTAGGAAGAATACACATTTTTATTAATGTTAGCTTTTCTTCAAAAATAAAGAACATTTTACTCCATTTGTTTATATATTCTTTGATTATACCTAACAAATTTCTATAATTGACTTGTATAATTTCTTTCCAATTAAGTTTTATATATATTCCTAAATATTTAAGAATGTTATTCCCCCAACTAAAATCACTGTGTTTTCTCCATTCATAACTTACTTTTTTATTTACTAATAATGTTTCAAATTTAGTGCTGTTGAATTTTAGACCTGAAAGTTTCTCAAAATGTCCTGTAGCTGTTGTAATATGCCTTATTGAAGAGTCTAAATTTCCTATAGTTAATATTATATTGTCAGCAAATAATTTTAGAGGCATAATTTGAATTAACCATAAAGCTATTTATGTTGTTATTATTTCTTATGTAATTTGCAAATGGTTCTACTGACAATGCAAATAACAAAGGTGACAGAGGACAACCTTGCTTAGTTCCTTTTAGTATTTGAATTTTGTTAGATAAAAAGGCCCCAATTTTAATATACGACAAAGAGTTTTTATATAAGCTATTTATTAGTTCTATGAAATCTGTGGAGAAATTAAATGTTTCCAAGACTTTAAATAGGTATGACCAAGATAAAGTATTAAATGCCTTCTCTATGTCTAAACTAATTGATAATTATTTTTTCTTTTTATTTGCAACATCTATTAAGGTTAAAAGTCTGATGACATTGTCCAGAACTTTCCTATTCAAAACAAAACCCGTTTGATCATCTGCTATTATTTTGGGGATGAATTGATTCAATCTTTAAGTAAGTATGGAGGTAAAAATTTTATAATCTACATTTAGCAGAGATATAGGTCAATATGATGATACTAATTTCGGGTCTTTATCTTGCTTTAGAATGGGAGATATTATAGCATACTTCCATGAAGGAAAGATATTTTTATTTTTCCTAAATTCTTCAAAAGCTGCCTGTAAAGTCTTTAAGGTGTCATCGGGAAGCAATTTATATATTTCTCCTATAATCTCATCTAATCCAGATGCCTTATTGTTTTTAAGATTAAGAATACATTCAATTTCTTTTAATGTTATTGATTTGAATAAATTAGCATTTAATTCCTTTGTTACTCTTTTGTTGATATTTCCATTCAAAAAATTACACTTAAGCATATTGTCTGCAGAGTCACTATTTGTATTATTTACCTTCTCATAATATACTCTGAAGACCTCCAGAATTTCTTTGTGTTCCATTACATGTCTTGTTTTAACTCCTGTATTATCAGTGATTTCTTTTATATGACTTAGTCTAGCTAAATATTTTGCTTTGGCTGCCAACCTATGTACATTTTTGGGGTTCACTGAATAGGATTGAATTTTGAATTTTTCTAGATTTATTGCCACTTTATGATTTACAATTTCTGCATATCTAGTATTTAATGTTTTAAGTTCAGAATTAGTTTTTATGTCCTTGGTGCTTAAACTTTTCTTTATTCCATCTATTTTTAGTTGTATTTGTGTTAATTCATTCTCCCATTGTTTTCTTTTGTTTAGATACCAATTTTTGATCTTACCATATAAATAAGATTTTAGTAAATCCCAAAGTATAACCTTTGAAGCTTCATTATTATCATTGATGTCTAAAAATATTTTATTTCACCAAGAAGCCACTCTTTAAATCCATTAAGTGTAGTAATGTAGACAGGTAATCTTTGCCACGTTATTAAGTCTTTAGGCATGATATTGACCTTAAAAAATAAGGAATTATGATCTGACAATGGGCATGAATTAATTAACACTTCTTGTACCTTAGAAAATATATTGTTAGTAACTAGTACTTTATCAATTGTTGTTTGTGTACCATACCTATATGAAAAATGGGTGTATTCTAACAAGTGTGTTTCTTTTAAATCATATATATCTCTAAGACATAATATATTAATAAAATTCTTTAACTTTTTAGCTGCAGGGGAAATTCTAAATTTATCATTTTTGGTAGTATCTTTTTCAGTGACAAGGCAATTGAAATCTCCTGCATGTATTATTTCTCCTTTGGATTTGGAAATTATTAACTCCAAATGATTCCTTGCTGTAACTATTCCAAAACCAGGTATCCAGTAAGAATTTACAAGAGTTACATATATTTTGTTTATCTCCAGAACTGCCAGGCATAACATGCCATTCTTGTCTGAGTAAGTATCAATGACTTTAGGCATTGGTAATGAGTAAGTATCAATGACTTTAGGCATTGGTAATGAGTAAGTATCGATGACTTTAGGCATTGGTAATGAGTAAGTATCGATGACTTTAAGCATTGGTAATGAGTAAGTATCGATGACTTTAGGCATTGGTAATGTTTTTCTCCATAGTATCATCGTGCCTCTTCTCCTGGTTTGGTAGTGGGATTCTACAAGGACCATATATCCAATAAAAGATAATTTATCTATATCCCTGTCGACAATATGTGTTTCCAGTGAAAAACCTATATTTACTTTATTCACTTTCAAGTATCTAACTATACTCCCTCTTTTGACAGGATTATTAAGGTCATTGACATTTAAAGACATACATTTATAAGAGAACATTTAAAATAGTACATGTATATCTATTGAATTTAGTTATGAGCAGGTAAATAGAAATGAATAAGAAAATCATAACATATATAACTATATACAAAACTAAACATGGAAACCTAATTTCCTGGCTTGATGAAAGCATCATCTTAGCCACCACCACTAACAGTCCTACAACCAGTGAACCTTTATATTGCTGCTTCTGCCCTCTAATAATTAGGTATACAGTTAAACTTTTTTCAATATTATGTAACATTATGTTTAGTTATTGCAGCGCAAAACATCTCAAGACATATGATAGAATATTAAGTATTTTACAAATTACAAATAAAATAGTCATGCGATAAATATTCATGTTTGACAAACATCTCTATGTTAGAGTAACAGGATTATGCTCTCATAAACCAGCATATGTAAGCTTGACTTCAAAAGCAATATAAGAAATCAGAGTCTTTCATTAAGATGAAAAAAGATATTAATTTCCTAATACAGATTAAACTATGAATAGAGAGTGTACATCCAGTTTAATTATATGATTTGAAATGATACTGCGTATTAAATATATATTTATATATTTAAGGCATAGAAACCCTCTCCATTTTTCTTCTGTCACTCATTCTCCTCTCGACTATTCCTTCTGTACATTTTGTTTATGAGCTATATATGTATGGTCTAAGCAAAGTATGACCAATATTTTGAAATCTGTAATATTAAACTGTTATGAGCATTTTAAGCTTATTTAAATGTGGTAAATGTATTTTATTCAAACACCCTTCTCCATTTCATTTATCCCCTTTTGTTCCAATAATAAGCCATTTATACAACTTTCTAATATTGATATTTCAAAAATGTATTCATTCAAGTCCTCATTGTTGTCAATATCACTACTATTAGCAAGAGAATAAATCAACGTTGCTTATACTAGTTATTGATTATAAGATAACATCTCCAATATAATGATCAGATAGTACAAGTGTTTGCTACTTTGAAGTAACTGAATATGTGTTATTCCCAAAACAGCTTTTTTGTTTTGTTTATTCAACACTTACTGTTGTATTAAGTACTTGCTGTGAGCTATGCAATCAACTTACTTTACTGCATCCTTCTATATTTTAGGAATGCCTAAATGCAAGTACCCTTGAAAATAATAAGCAATTTTCTATTATCTAAATAATATTCCTAATGTATCAGCGCTCACATGAAAAAAGATATGTTTAAATTAGGATTTTTTTGGGGTGAGATATATAACACATATATGAAGGAACTCTCAAATATGCTTCTCCAAAAGTGACTTATGAGGAAATACCAATGTTCTCTTTACAGTTTCTTTTTTATTTAAAACATTTAGATGTTCATATATCAGGTAACTATATTTACCTCGGCTTATTAATATGCGACAATATTACACCTTCCCCCTTTTTTCTTTTTTAAAATCTATCTGCAACTTATAAAGGTATGTTCTATTTTAATGTTTTTCAACTTTCCTTTCAGTCAGCTGTATTTATCTTGCATTAAATATCTGGTGAAGCTGCATTGTAACTAAAGCGTCTGTGTGATATATATAGAAATGCTAATTTTCTTTTCATGTGTAATTTACTCTTCATTTGCAAGTTATTTTATTTCTACATACAATTAACCAGAATTCACCGTAGAACTAACATGTATCTCACACTGTCAATAAGTTTAGAAAAACAAAGCAATTCAAAACAATGCTAGGAAGCATGAGTGATAACTATGCCTTGAATACCGAATTTAACTGCAACTACAGCAGTTTCCAGCATTTATGTTATTAGATCTAGTCTCAGGCATCAAGAAAAACTAGTAAACATTCATTTTGTTAGGAAATTATAAACTTACAGTCAAGAAACTACTTTGAAGAATATTTTGAATGTCTCAGCAGCAAAACTTCCTTGCTGGGTCCTTATTACCTGTCACAGTTGTTTCTTATGTGTGACCGGGGCTCAGAGTACAATTACGTCATCACTAGAAGTTTTTACAAAGTGCCAGTCTCAAAACCACAGATCAATGAATAGCTCGTGATTTAGTTCTCTTGAGGCTTTGCATTCAAAAATGAACTGCATACACGAGGCAGGTATGACATGTTTCAGTTATTTTTGGCTTTCCTAGCTTTCGTGTGCTTGTGGGTTGCAAAAAAGCATGTAAAATAGAAAAAACAAGTTAAACAGGGTAGCACTATGCAGCTATTAATCTTTTCTTCACTTCTTTTGAAGTGCTCTCTCTCCCCAGAACATTCTTCATAATTACTTTAATACCTACAAAGAAAATTTAATCAATCTAAAGCCCACAAAGCTTCCTGTCAGACTGTATAAGTGCCCACCACCCCCCGTTCAGCATTTAAAGCTACTGCCACTCTATTTAATGTATTAAGGCTACAGAACAAAGACACATAAACTATTTTTAAACAACAGTTTAATATTATTCTGACGGCACTCAGCACACCACTAATTTAAAATATAACATTAAATCACGCTCTTGAAAGATTATGACAAGATCTTATGTGTTTATAAGCCATTTGTTTTTATTTATATTATAATCTATATAGGGGATAAAAACTTCATAGCGAAGGGAGGAGAAATGGCAAAAAGTAATTATCTATATAATAATAAGAGTAATTACTATAAAAGAGGAAGAAGGGCTAGTTATATATAGTTGTAAATATTTATTTTAAAATCTTACCTCATATTTGTACTATTTATGATATTCCAAGGGAGAATAACCTCAGGAAATTAGAAGCTTATGTTTTACTTCCCTTTAAGTTTTTTTGTGGACTTATCATTTGCTGTTATTTTGCCATTAGTAGCTTGTCTCTTTAGGCTTGGAGTAGAAAGTTCCATATCTTTAATTTTGTCTAGTAGATTATGTTTTTTGACAAATTCTGTTGCTTCTTCAATATTATTAAAGCTTGTTTGACCATCTGGAAGTGTGACTTTTAATCTAGCAGGGAAGAGTATTTGAGCTTTTATTTTAGCTTTCTTAAGGTCTTTAATGAGGGGAATACAAGGTTTCCTTTTTGCTATTGTTACAGATGTATAGTCATTATCAAATCTAATAACTCTTCCATTTTCTTGAATGGGGCTCTTCGTCCAGGCAGTTTTTAACACCAGATCTTTATACTGTGTTGACAAAAACTTAACTATGATGGATCTTGCTGAAGTTGGATTTTTTGATACAGAAGGATTTGATAAAGACCTATGAGCCCTTTCAATTCCATAAGAAAGTGACTCCAGGAGGTTTAGCACTTTAGGCAACCAATTATTCAGGAAAAGAATCATTTTATTTCCCTCTGTCTTTTCAGGAACTCCATAAATTCTAATGTTGTTCCTCCTTGACCTTGACTCCAAATCTTCCACTTCCTCAGTTAATAAGTTGTTTTGCTTCAATAAGAAATGTATTTGACTGTCATTCTCTATCTGCCTTCCATCTATGTCATTTAGAGATTCTTCTATGTTGGTTATTTGATCCGAGTGCTTTGTAATAATTTCTTTTAAATCTTGAATTTGCTTTTTACTCTCTTTTTTCATATTTTCCATAATGCTTTCTAGATTGTCCATTTTAGTAGAAAGGTCCTGTATACTTGTAATTATGGTCTGCAGTTCTTTTTTCATAGAACTGTCTTGAGCTGAGGACTTTGAATTACTCCTATTTCAAGTATCTGTATACAGCTGCTAATATTCTGACAGGAATTTTGTGAGAAAATTCACTGAAAAATGTTACTTTTTCTTCCTCAGGTAATCCACAACAATGAAAAGAATATTTGTAGGTAGTTTTTCCCAATGCATTTCAAAAAATTCCAAATAAATCCTGTCAGAAATAAAACTTATAGACAGAACAACAAAAAACTGCTGCACTCATTCTGACATCTTAGCCACGCCCCCAAGGCAGTAAATTTGCAGAGGTTTAATACAGCACCAACAGACTAAGCACTTTCGCCATAAAATTCAAATGGCTTCTTCAGAGTCAAACCAATTAAGCTAAATTATAATTATATACTCAAGGTAATAATCAATCATTCAACTAATTACATCAAAAACAAAGAATAGCCCTAAACTTAGCTACATTTCTTCTGCTATTGAGAAAGTTTCAAACATTAAAAAACACTATAATGTATATAGTGTTGATTAAAAAACATTTTAAATGCTGGAAATGCACAAAGGATAAAAACAGAAATATTAGTGATAGTGGACAGCAGTAAAATTGTAAAAAAGAAACATTTTTTTTTAAATTATAAACAACTCATATTTCGGTAGCCCTCTGTTTCAAGAAGGTGGCTACTGAAACAAAGTCATTGAACCCAGGTTTGCAGCAGGCATTCAATCTAAACTGCCACTTAGCCTCAGTAATTTCCAACTCAAGTTTAACATCACCCCCCCCCGCTCCCCCAACAGCAGCACAGGCTCTGTCAATAACAAAAAATACAACTCTTTTGAAGTCTGGACATTCCAAGGTATGAATATATAGGGCATTGTGAGTGTTTTTATTTTTGATGTCGCTCAAATGCTCTAGAATATGGTCCCAAAATCTCCTGATGGTCTTTCCTACATAAAAACCTGGACAGGATAGGCATGTAGCTAAATAGACTTCCATGGTGGTATTGCAATTACATCTTCCAGGGCAATCTAAGGTATGTTCATACCCCACCACTGACACATTAGTGCCATCATTAATATTTTTACAAACCATACATGCACCACATTTGTACATTAAAGATCTGTGTGTAACTTTTATTGTAATTCCACTCTCCAATATGTTTTTAAGGTTCCTACCCCTACTATAGACTATCCTAGGTTGGAATCCTAATTTTTCTTTCATTTCTTTGTCGAAATGTACATCCCATAAACTTTTTATACTGGCCACTAATGTTGGTGTCTCTTCATTATATTGCAATACCCGGACATGTGAGTCAAAGTTGTCCTTAGCCACTCTACTAACCATTAAGCCTGCTTTTAAAATCAGGTTAAATGTAGTGCCACTTTTAATCAGAACCTCTTTCTTGATTTTCAGGAGCAGCCCCAAAGGATACCCCCTATCTTTAAACATACCAATTAGTGCAAAAATCTCCTTGGAAAAAAGTTAATCGTCACGTATGAGGCGAGATAGCCTTACCATCCCTTTTCTTTGATGTAGTGGATGGCAACTCTTGAAATACAGCAACATATTAGAGTAAGTTTCTTTCCTGTGAATAGTACTTACCAGTGTTCTAGTGGTAACATCTCTAGTCAGGAAGATGTCCAAAAAATCAGTCTCCCTAGTATGAAATTTAAAGGTGAATTCAAAGAAAGTGGTTGTGCCATTAAGATATTCAATGAAGTTGTTCACACGTTATTCCTACCCTCGCCAAAATATCATGATGTCATCCAAAAATCTGACATAAAACACAATATTGGCCATAAAGGCAAAGGAAAACACATGTCTCTATTCCCATTCCAAGAGGACTAAGTTAGCAAAACTTGGAGCACATTTGGCTCCCACAGCCACTCCGGCTTCTTGACAAAAGAATTCACATTAAAACATAATATAATTGCTCATCAAAACCACCTCCATGACTACCATGGTGAATGATGCTTCCCACTGTAGGTTGTTCCAGACGGTTGACAATTTTGCCTTCTGGGGGTCCAAGGGTGAGACAAACTAAGTAAAAAAAACAAAGCACTACACCCATCATTAGGAAATCTTTAGATGGTGTCAAACCATCAATAGTCTTGGTCCTGTCTCAATGAGTTTACACTTGCTATGTGAACCCTGTGGTCTGAACTTTAGGGTGGAGATCTCGAGGGGATATGCATTTGGTGTTGGGGCATGAAACACCTAGGTCCTTCACCATGGGTTATATGATGTTGTATATCCCCTGTGTGTAGAGTCTCTGAGTCTAGTTGCACTTGTTCTCTGTAAGAGTTGAAGAAGTTACAAGCAAGGAAATCAAAAAATCTCAGGAGGCTGTCTCTTTATACCAAGTTCTTTATTGATGGCGAGCATACTTCTCAACCTGAAAACGCCGAAAATCTGAAGTCAGGGAAATGTGGCAATATCACTTTTTCAAGTACTATTTTATGAGCTGTGGGAGAAAGTAGAATTCCATGCTTCACATGTGTGGCAGACATTGGACAAATGCTGCAAATAAAATGAGAAACAGGATGCAACAGTCTCTTGCCATGCTACTCGAGCTGTAAATTTCATAACTGTATTTGAATCAAGTGAAGAAATAATTGGCAAATGACAATAAATAGTAAAACTTTATAGCCAAACTATGATGTGAGAAGTGTACCTTTAGATTTCCATGTTTCTCTCTCTCTTTCTCAGTTCTTTTCATGTCATCCAGCAGATCAGGCAATGAGTGGTCTCCAGGCATGCATTGTTTTTGTACAGTTTTATGGGATCAGTTTGCTAGCCTGGTGCTCAACTACCGGGGCATTTGCATTGTACAAAATTCCATATGTGCATAAATAAACCCATTAACATATAGGAAAAAGGCTCAAAGTATCACTAAAACAAATAAAAAGTCTATATAAGTAGGATACAGTGCTGCAATATACAGAACAGTATTGCATTTGACAGAACGTTATCCTGACAAAGATACTTTTTTTCAGAACTCATGAGAAAACATGAGACTGTAACTTTAAAAGAAATGCATTACCATTGTATGTAAACATTGAAGGTTGTAATAATTTTAGACAGTCTATTAAAGGTACTTGCACACTCACTGCTCTCACTCCTGAACCTTGCATGCTTTCTAGTGTTTCAGTTAGGCCTTCCCCAAAGAAACTGTGCCTTTTTCAAAGGGAGTTAGACAAGCAGTCAAGGATCAGGCACTGTCTCACGATGCTAATGTCATAATGCACGTCCCTGCACACTGATGATGTTGTGGGATACACTGGCGATGCACCATGACATTGGCATTAACTAGAAACTGTAAATAAATGAAACAAATCATAATTTCAAGGGGCCACTTGGGAATTCATGGCACCCCGTTATTTTAGCCTTAAAACTGGGAAATTCTGAGGAATTTGGTATGGATGAGAGGTATGGTGGTGAGGCACATGCATTAGTCTGATTTGATTACTGAGTTTTACAAAATTTTGTATACATGCATTTTATATACACACACACACACACACACACACACACACACACACACACATAGATATATATAGCGTATATATATATATATATATATATATATATATATATATATATATATATATATATATATATATATGTGTATTATTAGTTTGAGGAAGGTGCAGCTTTTTCCTTTCATGCTAATCTGATTTACCGAAAGCATATTCTCTAATACAATGCATTCACAAGAACTTTTCAAGGATATCTTTTTGCTAATCTGGATGATCTCTGTGAATGAATTTCATAATTTAGCTTAGCTCAAGTTTTGGATTTATGTTTCTGAAGTATGTATTTACAAAATGATATACTACATGAGTGTGCTTTTTTATTTGACATACTTAATAATCTTTAGTAGCCTTGGCCGGCACTATGTAGCTCGTATTTTCTCATGACATGTATACAATATTTGAAATGATTTCTTAGGTCTTTTGAGAACAACCTGTCAAATATCTTGTGAAGCATCTCAGATCTTCTCTGAAATGCTCTCTATGACAAGATGATTTGATCTTGTCAAAGTGAGCTGCTATACATTCTGTAATCAAACGCTGAGTTGCTATGGTATGATAACTTGTAATCCTTCACTTTGCTTCTAATCAATGACACTTAGCACTTCTTTCAGTTTCTGTCACATGTGCCCTTCATGTGCTGAACCATTAAGTGGTTCTTATCAACTCTGAAGGAATAAATAATAAGTACTTGTTGTAGTTTCTTATAGCCGTGTTAAAATCTGCTGCTCTTCAGTAGCCACTGTGGTTGTCAGTATATTCAAGTCACACAAATCTCTGAAATCTTAGTATTGCTTGTACAAACTATGTTTCTTTCACTTCTGAATGATCCATACTTTAGAAGAACATTAACAGTACATAGGTTTAGAAACAAGTCAAGTAAGGCAACACCCTTTCTTGTATAAGTCACTTATTATATTGCTTTATGAAGGATTCTAAAGATAAGGGACACATATAAATCACTGAAAATGGAGTCAAATCAAATGAAAATTAAAGAAAAGTTCTGAAATGATTGTAATGGCTTGATGAAACTCTAAATTCTTTACTGATTAATAAAAGAACTGTATATTTTCAAAAAAACATCCTGAAACAGTAATCAAGGCAGATTATTTACTAAAACACTGTATAACATCTTAATTATGGTCTTTAAATATATGCACAGTAAAGACTCAGCCTCATTAGTTGTCAGATTAAAAACCTTTCAGTAAAGCAGTTAATGAGATAATAAATTATTGATGAATGCAAGTTTTTAAAATGAAAGGTAGATGCATGCATAAAGTTATAGCTATTTATTAAATAGCTTTTATACTGCCCTGTGGTAATGGGTCAGATTCATAAATATGGTAAGCATAAAGAGGGGCTAACACATGGGGGTGGCCACAAAAAATATTGCCGTGTAACTCATAAATAAAAGAATAATAAAAAAACAGTACTACATGTTTCTGAATTTACATTCCCTGATTGTCAAATGCCTGTGTCTTAATGCACTGAGAAATAACATACTGATGACTGTCATACAAAATCACTGTTTGTGCAATTTTTGTTTGTGAGTTTCTCCATTCTTCATGTCTGTGCAGCTTTAGAGTTACTTTTTGTGAGTTCAGATGGTGGAGGGAGGCTTGCCCATTAAAACAACACTTGCAGTTTGAGTTTTTGCCCCTTTGTTGTTTTTAGGCATATGTAATCAGTGATACGGTTCCTCAGCATTGCGCAACTTAAGGTTTTGTTGTGTATGTTTACAAGGCAGTAATGTACTGAAACAGAGCACTAACATTTAGCTTTTAAATGGAATTTTAACAAGCCATAGTAAATACAGAATGTAGGACTGTACCTGGAATTAGCACAAACTGAGAAAACCAAAACTCTTTGTACCAATCAAAAACATACCATAGTAGCATCCTTTAACACTTTGTCTGTTTGGCTGAGAGGTAACTAAGAACAAAGGACAGTGCAATATAGTGGGCAGATGTAAGTTGTCTTTTTATTAACTAATTACATTTGTAAGAGATGGTGCCTCAATATTGCATCTTTGACACTTGCTGGGAGCAGGTTGTTAATGAGGATATCAGCTCAAACATTCTACTGATCTGCTTGTCTCTGTCTGTCTGTCTGTCTAAATATCTGAAATAATGGCAGGCTGCACAACTAGCTAAATAATGCACCTACAAATGTAATCATGCTTGTGAGTTCAGTACTGCTGTTATAGAACATTTACGTTTGGTCCTGTGTTCTTCTCAGTCATTATGACTCCAAATAATAAACTGTTTTCAGTGGAAATAAAATAAACAAATTAGATCTGTGCTAAATATAATATGTATTTTTGTAGAGGGGATTCATTACTACACTGTCCATGTGAGTATCAAAACACTTTCACACTCAGCTATCCAGCTACAGTCTTAAGTCTGAGGCCACAAAGCAAATCACCACATATATGAATTCTTAGCT